>NC_133134.1:86808359-86915712 GCF_048418815.1 Hemitrygon akajei | reverse complement strand
CAATACCCCCCCCCCCCCCGCACCGACCCATCACACGCTTCCCCTACACCATCCCATCAATTGCTTCTCCTACACCACCTTGTCAAGCACCTCCTCTTCTCCAACCGGTCAACCACACCCCTGACATCATCCTGACGAATGCTTCGTAAACACCATTCCATCAAACACACTGTCCTCTCAAACATTTCCCAGTCACAGATTCCCTCTCAAACATCTCCACGCACCATCCCAGCAAAACACCCTCCACACTCTGTACCATCAGAACACTGTCTACAAACTTCCTGGCAAAACAGTTTCTATCCACCATCCCATCAAAATACTGTCCACACATCATACCATCAAACACTACACACTAACCCGTCAAAATACCTACTACACATCATCCCATTAAACACTCTTTACACACCATCCCCCCAAAACGCTCTCTACACATGGATCTGTCAAAACCCCTTCCAACACTGTACAATCAAAACACTGTCTACAAACCTTCCTGGTAAATACTCTCTCCACACCATCCTATCAAAACTTTCTCTAAACACCATCCTGTCAAACACTGTCTACACACCACCCCATCAAAGCACTCGCTACACACCGTTTCCTCAAACACATCCCCATCATTGTTCCGTCAAACACTGCTGACACACCATCACGTCAAACACAATCTACACACCGTCCCATCTAAGCACTCGCTACACATCGTTTCCTCAAACACATCCTCATCATTGTCCCGTCAAACACTGCTGACACACCATCACGTCAAACACAATCTACACACCGTCCCATCTAAGCACTCTCTGCATGCCGTTCTGTCAAATGCTCATTCTACACCATGCCATCAAACACACTTTCTAAACTATCTCATTGATCATATCCTCCATACGGTCTCATCAAACATCCCCGAACATTCTGTCCGATCAAGAGCACCCTCGACAAATGTTCCATCTACACTGTCCATCTTTTGTTTTCCTTCTCTGAAGGAGGTTTGTCAGTGTTGATAGGATCACTGGAATACAATATTACAGCACTTCCCAATACACAATGTTTACAAAGTGTAAGATGAATATCACGACACAGAGTGGACTGTCCTGCCAGTTGCCCTTTGCACCATCACGTCAATGCTATCTCTACACCATCCCGACAAATGCCCCCCTATGATACCCTCCACACTGTCTGGCTCGATGTCAGGCAGTGTCTTCAATTGCCCTGCCCCTGTTCATCACCCTGACCACTGACTGGTCTCTGGCAGTGGTTCGGCAACTTGGTGACCATCAAATGGTGGAACGACCTATGGCTGAACGAGGGATTTGCCACCTACTTCAGTTACCTTGGCAATGCCTTCATCAGCCCCGAGTGGCCAGTGGTGAGTGTGCATGCGCAGAGGCATCGAGGGACAACAGTCTGCAGTCGAGGTTTGTTGTATATGCTGTAGAGTTTTGTCTGCATTTGGAAGTAGGAACTCATCCCATCAACAGTTATTGTAAATTATCCAACTGCTCCCTAGTGTGTGAGCGAGGGATAGGAGGATGAAACAGGATTGGTGTTAATGATTGAGACTCGAGGGGCTGAAGCTCCTGCTCCTATCTGTATCTCTCTCTGACTGTGTGACATTCGGCCCATTAAATCACTGCCATCCCTTGGTTGGAGTCTGAGTATTCCAAGTCCCTGTGTTCCCATGCAGAATGCAAATTATTTTCACTGCATGTGCCTTTACCTTGAAAGTTCCTGTTTAATTCACTCCCACCCTGTCAAACACTCTATCTGTGTTATCCTGTCAAACATGTCCCTACACCATCCCATCAAACACCCCTTCTGCACTATCCCGTCAAACACTCCCACTACACCATCCCTTTAGACTCTCGTTACACCGTCCCGACGGATTTGACATCGTACCCCAGCTGCAATGCATGGCTATGTCGGCACAGACTGATCCCAGTCTGGATTTGGATTGGCTGCGGGGATTAGTGTCTGCATCAGGATCTGACATCAGCTAATCCCAGCCAGAGAATGCTGATTTAGATCACAATCTATGAAAGAAAGAACCTTTCAAACCTTTGGGATATTCCATAGGATTGGTTGAGACCCTTCCACTTGCTTGAGACATCCCAAACCTCAAGATGGTCACAGTGAGTGGAGAACCTTCCTTCACACTTTGAAACATCCCATAGTTGGGTAGAGCCCTGGCTCAGAAACTGTCCTGTTACCAGCTGGTGGGATAGACCACATCCTTGCCTTACTCACCCCCAAGATGAAGTAGCCATGTAATTACTCTTGTCTGGGGGGGGGGGTGGGAATGGAGAAGAGGGTGGTTGGGATTTGAAGCTTAGGTCCGAATCGGTCACATTTGCAATTTGGCTGGATTTCATCGGACTGGGATTGGGTTAAATCAGGTGAGGTAAAACAGGGCTTGGGATTGGGTTAAATCAGGTGAGGTAAAACAGGGCTTGGGATTGGGTTAAATCAGGTGAGGTAAAACAGGGCTTGGGATTGGGTTAAATCAGGTGAGGTAAAACAGGGCTTGGGATTGGGTTAAATCAGGTGAGGTAAAACAGGGCTTGGGATTGGGTTAAATCAGGTGAGGTAAAACAGGGCTTGGGATTGGGTTAAATCAGGTGAGGTAAAACAGGGCTTGGGATTGGGTTAAATCAGGTGAGGTAAAACAGGGCTTGGGATTGGGGTTAAATCAGGTGAGGTAAAACAGGGCTTGGGATTGGGTTAAGTATGGATCAAGTCAGGTTAGACGTGGTCAAGACTGGATCGGTTCATCTTGAGTTGGGAATTTACTTGGGTTGGGAGTAGGTTGGAGATGGGCTAGATTGGGATTTGGATGGGTTTTGAGTCAGTTGGGTTGGGACTGTATTGGGTAGGAACTGGGATCTGGTGTTTCACGAGTGTGGCAGTGGAAAAACCCAAGTGCGCGGAGGCAGAGTCAGGAGGTGTTATTGACGTAGCGAGCATGGAATTGGTATCCAGGAGTGATGCTAGACTTAGAACTGGCAGTCCTAAGAACCATGAAACGAGGTTACTCACACTGGAGTCGACCAACGAACTGGCAGCTCCTTGTTGTGATCACAGGGTCTTTATCTCGATGGAAAGCAGGTGTGTGTAGTTAGTGAAACCTGGGAATGATTGGAAACTAAATAAATAAACTAAATGAGGTGATGGGGGCCCAATTCCTGAGGTAAATAGCAAGGTAGGGGATTGTCAGGAGGGACCATGACAGTACTCCTCCCTCAACGGGAGCCTCCAGGCGATCCTCCAGGTCTGTCTGGATGGTCCCAATGAAAATCCTGGATGAGGGAAGGGTCTAGGATGAAGGAGCGGGGGACCCGGGAACGCTCTTCTGGACCGTACCCTTCCAATCTACCAGGTATTGGATGCCGGATGACAGGCTGACTGATGCTCCTAAGGCTTGACAGAAGGCCTTCCACACCTGCAAGACGAACTGGGGACCTCGATCGGAGACGATGTCTGCGGGGATTCCGTGGAGGCGGAAGACGTGGCGGACGAGAAGATCTGCGGTTTCTTGAGAGGAAGGGAGTTTAGGGAGGGCCACAAAGTGCACCGCCTTGGAGAATCGGTCTACCACGGTGAGGACAGTGGTGTTCCCATGTGAAGGGGGTAGACTGGTGATGAAGTCCAAGGTGATGTGCGACCACGGACAACCAGGGACAGGTAGGGTACGAAGTAACCCCGTAGATGGCCGATGAGAGACCTTTCCCCGGGCACAGATGGAACATGCCGAGACATAGGAACGGGTGTCCGCCTCCATGGATGGCCATCAAAAGTGTTTTCTCAGGAGCACTAGGGTCCGATTACTCCCGGTGTGGCAGGCGAACTGAGACGTGTGCCCCCATTGGAGAACCTGAGACCTGATGGAAACGGGCAGATACAGGCGATCGCCGGGTCCATTGCCGGGGTCGGGGTCATCCCGTTGGACTTCTTTTACTTTGGCCTCGATCTCCGAAGTGAGGGTGGCCACCACGCAGGATGGTGGGAGGATGGTCCCTGGGCTGGAAGTGCCCTCGGAGTCGTATTGGCAGGAGAGCGCGTCCGGCTTCCCGTTCTTGGACCCCGGACGGTATGTGAGGGAAAACTTGAACCGTCCAAAAAATAACGCCCAACGGGCCTGGCGGGAGTTCAAACGTTTGGCGGTCTGAATATACCCCAGGTTTTTATGATCAGTCCATACCACAAACAGTTGTTCTGCCCCTTCCAGCCAGTGCCTCCATTCTTCTAATGCTAGTTTGACCACCAGGAGTTCCCGATTCCCCGCGTCATAATTCCGCTTGGCCAGGGGGGATAGTCAGCAAGAATAGAAGGCACAGGGGTGAAGATTTTAGTCCAAACTTAATTGTTGGGACAGGACTGCTCCTATCCCAGAGTCAGAGGCATCCACCTCCACAATGAATTGATGAGCTGGGTCCAGATGGACCAGGATGGTGAAACGCCTCTTCAGGTCAGTGAATGCCGAGTCCGCTTCGGAGTCCCAGCAAAACGGTGTGGTAGGCGAGGTAAACCGAGTAAAGGGGGGCTGCCACTCGATAGTACTCTCTGATAAATCGGCGGTAGAGGTTTGCAAACCCCAGGAATCGTTGAAGTTGTTGGCAGGTCGTGGGACTGGGCCATTCCTCCACTGTCCGGATCTTCTCGGGGTCTGCTCTCACCTGCCCGCTCTCGATGCTATAACCAGGAAGCCGACCAAAGGAACGTGGAACTCACATTTCTCCACCTTCACAAATAATTAGTTTACCAAGTCTCTGGAGGACTTGACGGACATGGTGAATGTGTTCTTGGCGGGGTGGGGGGCGGCGCTAGAAAATATCAGGATATCGTCAAGGTAAATGAATATGAACCAATTAATAAAGTCCCTCAGTCCGTCATTAATGAGAGCTTGAAAAATGGTGAGGCCAAACGGCATGACCAAATATTCAAAGTAGCCCAGAGGTGTATTAAAGGCCATCTTCCACTCGTCCCCCTCCCTCTCGAAGGTCCAGCTTTGAGAAAATGGTGGCTCCATGCAGTGGTTCAAAAGCTGACCTAATGAGGGGTAAAGGGTATTTATTCTTAACTGTTATACTGTTTAGGCCTCTGTAATCAATACAAGGATGAAGCGATCTGCCCTTCTTTTCTACAAAGAAGAAACCGGCGCCTACCGGAGAGGATGAAGGCCTGATAATGCCCACCACGAGGGATTCGCTGATGTACTTCTCCATGGCCTCTCTCTGGTCGGGATAGGTTAAAGAGGCGACTGGTGGGTAGCGAGGCCCCGGGGAGAAGGTCGATGGCACAATCACATGGGCGGTGCAGAGGCAGGGAAAGGGCCCGTTGTTTACTGAATACAGGACCCAGGTCATGGTATTCTGGGGGGTCTCAGGACAAATCGAGGGGTTCCGGGACAGGCAGGGTCACGGTAGCTCCCCTGGGAGATGGGGCTGACTGCAGACAGTTGGCATGACAAGACTGGCTCCATTTGGCTATCCGATGTGGGGATTGTGTTGAGTCAGCCATGGGTACCCTAGAACTACCGGGCTTGAGGTGAATGAATGAGGCTGAACCGTACCTCCTCCCAATGGTTGCTGGGCGGTGTACAGTGGGTCACCCGAGCCAGCAGTTTTCCGTCCAAAACCCGGGCCTCCAGGGGGGTAGTTAGCGGCTAGCGAGGTATTCCAGCTTGGGAGGCTATGTCTTCATCCAGCAGATTACCCTTGGCACGGGAATCCACCAAAGCGGATAGGGACAGGGACTGTCATTAGTAATTCACGGTAGCCGGGTCTGGGGGGGTCTGAAGGGAGTATCGTCCCGCTCACCAGGACCCCCTTTTTCACTGGTGCCCTCCCTTTTGGCTGCTGAGGGCAGGTATCCCAAAATGTCCCGGCTGGCTACAATAGAAACAATCGCCAGCTCTCCACCTCCGAAGTCATTGGGCCGGGGCGTGCCGGTTCCGTCCCAGCTGCATCGGATCTCCCCCAGGGTGGTGGGAACGGTTGGAGCAGGAGCTACACTTGGAGCGGCTGGGGAAGGCAGGCTGGCCGGGACTGATACGGTGGACCACGGGCTTCTCCGAGGAGCAGGGCAACTGGTTCTTTCTCTCAGACGCTCTTGAAGTCGATTATCTAATCTAGTGGCTAGCAAGATCAGAGAGTCTAGACAGTCCGTGTCGTCCCTCGCTGCCAGTTCATCCTTTATCTTGTCCGAGAGGCCCTGTCAAAACACCTCCCTTAGGGGCTCGTCATTCCACCCTGAGTCTGCGGCTAAGGTTCGGAGCTCGATGGAATACTTGCCACGCTTTGCGAACCCTGACAAAGTCAGCACACATTTAGCAGCGTCCTTACCGCGAATGGATTGTCCGAAGACTTTCTTCATTTCAGGGACAAAGGAGGAGTAGGAGGAACAAACCTCTGGTCGGTTATCCCATATCGCGGTTGCCCAAGCCAGGGCCATCCCCTCGTAGCAGCCCACGATGTACACAATCTTGCATTTATCTGAAGTGTAGCTACGTGGCTGTAGCTCAAAGACCAGAGTAACAGGAAGGTCCAGCACCTCCCTAGGTCCCCAGCGCAGGGTTCGGGCTCGGGTACGTACGGCTCTCGAGGAGACTGTGTTGCTGATCCCAGGGGTGACGCCATCCCGAGCGGTGCGGTTTGGGTAGTCAGGATTCTTGGAGAGGACAGAGAAAGGGAAGCGGAAACTCGGTCCACCTGCTCACTGACCTTCTGTACATTCGTGGACAGCGTCCGAAGGTTTTCCGTGATCTCCCTAAGTAGTTGGTCGTGGGGCGCCCAGTGGGCAATCTTGGCTGGCGAGGGCCTGTTGTACGGGATCCGTGTCCACTGGGTTCATTATGGCCAGTTCGTTCTGTCACATGAGCGTGGCAGTGGACAAACCCAAGTGCAGAACACGGGCGCGGAGGCAGAGTCGGGAGGCATTATTGATGTAGTGAGTGTGGAATCAGTATCCAGGAGCAATGCTAGACTTAGAACTGGCAGTCCTAAGAACCAGGAAACGAGGTTACTCACACTGGAGTCGACCAACAAACTGGCAGCTCCTTGTTGTGATCACAGGGTCTTTATCCTACATTTTCTGATGGCAAGCAGGTGTGTGTAGTTAGTGGATCCTGGGAATGATTGGAAACTAAATGAGGGGATTGAGGCCCAATCCCTGAGGTAAATAGCAAGGTGGGGGATTGCTAGAAGGGACCATAACATCTGGTTGGTATTAAAATTAAATTGGCATTGGGATTGGGTCAGGGTTGAGCAGGAAATGGCTTAGATGGGATTGAGTTGGGTTGGTATTGGGACTGGAGTTTGTTAGCATTGAGGTCAGAACGAGATTAGAATTTGTTAGGATTCAGCTGGGTGAGGTTGGATTGGAATTGGTGTTTTGTTAGGATTGCTATTTTATTGGTATTTAATTGGATTGGGATTGAAATTGGGGTTGGATTGAGATTTTGTTGGGTTGGAGATCATGTTGGCTCAGCAATTGGAATTTTGTTAAGATTTGATTGGGATTGGGTTGGATTGGGGTTGGGCTGGGATTGGATTTTATTAAGATTAAGAGAAGGATTTTCTTGGGACTGGATTGAGTTATAATCACCTATGATCGGGATGGGGCTGAAATCACACCTAGCTCCACGGGTTTGCATTGGTTGTAGACAAGTTCAACCATGCACCTGATGGATCCAGCAGCCAACGTACACAGTGAGACTGCTCAACCATAAAATGACTGTGAATGATCCAATTCTTTAGCTGAGCTACTTCCAGGACAAGGGAGGGTAGCAGCTCCCTCGTCACTGGCTGTGGGACCTGTTATGCTCCCATGGCCGTGGGTCAACATCACTCCAAAATGTCACCCAGATCCACGATGGAATTGAAACTGGTTTACTATTATCGCACGCGCTAAGATACAGTGAAAAGCTGTCCCGCATATTGAATCAGGTTCATTGTCACTGCCATACCATGAAATTTGTTGTTTTGTGGCAGAAGTACAGTGCAATGCATAAAGAATTACTGGAAGATCCAGTAAGAAATATTAAAAAATAAATGCACAGTGTGAGAAGTGAGGACTAAGAAAGTACTATCCATACAGATCAGTTCATTACTCCGTAAACTGAAGTAGTTTAAAAATGTCAAAAACACAGGAGATTCTGCAGAGGCTGCAAATCCAAAGTGCTGGAGGAACTCGGCAGGTCAGGCAGCATCTATGGACAGGAGAAAACAGTCGACATTTTGAGCCAAGACTATATATGTATGTGTAACGATATCAGAAAGCCAAATAAAGTGTAACAACTACACAGAAACTGCAGTACAGGCAGGCAATATGGTGAAAAATCATAGCCAGGTGGATTTTGAGGTCAGGTGGCCATTTTATCGTACTGGACAGCTATTTAATTGCTGTATAACCGAGGGGTAGAAGCTGCCCTTGAGCATGTATCTTCTGCCCGGTGGATAAACACACTGCCGTCTGTCCGGGGCCTGCAGGTCTGTGAGGGAACGCTGCCAACTGGTACGTTCAGATTGATAGAGTCTGTGCTGAGGGATGCACTGAATTGTGATGTAGACTAAGGTTCTGGGGGAGAGGACTACAGTCTGCGAGATCATGGCATTTGGAAACCGAGCATCCTCAAATTGTCCCACAAACTATTCAAAGGCTGTTCTCGTCAGTGCACGGGTGTGATGACAGGCTCAGCTGTGTGAAACATCAATCCCTTGTCACCAATCTTTATCGATACCTGGATTCACCTCGGCTTGGTAGGGTAACTGCTCTGTCCAGGGTGACGAAACTGCAGAGTTGTGGCACAGCTCAGTGTCTCTTCCCTTCCCCACGTGTACGCTTCTACATCACTGAAATCAGCCTCCCCTCCATGGACTCTGTCCACTCTTCCTGCAGCCTCAGTAAAGCAGCCAGCAGAATCCAAGTCCCACCCATCCCAGACATCTCCCCATCCCATAAAGCCTGAAAGCATATACCACCAGGCTCAAGGACAGCTTCTACCTCGCTGTCAGACTACTGAATGGCTCACTGGTACTTCAAGATGATTCCTTTGCGAATATGTACAAGGTATGAGGAGGTAGAAATAGTAAAGGATATGTTAGGGTAAGGGTTAATAGGTTAGGGTTGGGTTGAGTAAGGGCACAGAACAGGGCCACTGGTATGTGCTGCTTGAAACAAGAATTGAAATTACTACAGCAGACACTTGTAATTGCGATGCTTGGAATGGGAATTGAAATTATTGGACCAGACATTTGTAACTGCCATGCTCGATAGAAAGAAGAACCTTTGTAGCCTTCTGGTTAGATTTGTTTCTTTTGTAACTGTGCTTGCTACCTATGCTGCTTGTCTCCTGCGCACGGAGGTGTGTTCAGTCAAGGATATACTGAAAATAACCTTGGCTTTGAATCAACCAATGAATTAAAGCAAGATGTCTTATTATGCATATAACTTGGCCTGATCAGCACATGTACACTCCATATATGGAATGTTCTTTTTTTTAATGATCTATAAGAATAAAGTAATTTGAGGATGTAACCAGAGGAAAGTGGGGTCATGTTGTGTAGCATGACTCTCTGACATCTCCTCCGATCAAGATACAATAAAGAAAGTTGATCGAGTGAAAAACTGTGGTCTCTGAGTTTTTCTCTGACTGAGTTAAAGGCTGATGTTTACACCTTGACCTCACAATCAACCTCGTGCACCTTGCTGTCTGCCTGCACTGCACTTTCTCAGCAGCTGTGACACTTCATTCTGTTGTTTTACCTTGTTATACTTAAATGCACAGGGCAGTGATCTGATCCGAATGAACAATATGCGAGACAAGCTTTTCACTGTGTCTCAGTACACATGACAATAATAAACCAATTCGGACATGAGGGATGGTAGTCAGTGACCCAATGAGCCAAATACCAGGCCCCTGTGGCCTGGCTGGCTCACATTCCCTGCTAACCCTGTCACTATCTGCCTCACCAGGACTCTGTGTTTGTGGGCAAGAGCCTCCGTATCAGCCTGCAGTCAGACGCCCAGCCGAACTCCCACCCACTCTCAGTCAGTGAGCAGGAGGTCGGCAGCAGCCAGCGCATCAGCCAGCTCTTCAACGACATCTCCTATGAGAAGGTGAGGGTGTGGGAGGGGCAGGTGTAGATCAGCGGGAGAGACACTCAGAGCACAGGATGGCTCCATTACAGATGTAGACCTATTACAGCAGGTGGGAGGTGTGACTCTAGATCCCGATCCCCCGGTCACCAGGCAGGTCTCCGCACGCCCCTCCCAATCCTGAGAGTCCCTCTGTCTGACAAGTAAGTGTGTGTGTGTGTGTGTGTGTGTGTGTGTGTGTGTGTGTGTGTGTGTGTGTGTGTGTGTGTGTGTGTGTGTGTGTGTGTGTGAGTGTGTGTGTGTGTGTGAGAGTGAGTGTGTGTGTGTGTGAGAGTGAGTGAGTGTGTGTGTGTGAGAGTGAGTGAGTGTGTGTGTGAGAGTGAGTGTGTGTGTGTGTGTGTGTGTGAGAGTGAGTGAGTGTGTGTGAGAGTGAGTGAGTGTGTGTGTGTAAGTGTGCGTGTGTGTGTATCTCCCTGTGGGTTTCCTCCACGTGTTCCAGTTCTCTCCCACATTACATCCCTGACCCCCCCATGAGTCCTTGGTACAAAGTGAGAAACTCTCCCCTGACTCTCTGACAGTGCCTCTCTGACTCAGTCTGTCCCACACAGTTCACCTCTGCACCCTTCACCCCGTCACCCACTGCCTAACTCCCCGCGTCCTCCTTGACAGGGTGCGTCTGTTCTCCGGATGGTCTCCAACTTCATGACTGAGAATGTCTTCCTGCAAGGACTCCTGGTGAGAGGGAAGAAGCCATGTTCATCAGCTCTCTGTCTCTCTCTCTCTCTCGTCCTCTCTCTGCCTCCTTCTCACTCCTGTCTGTCTCTCACACTCCCTCTTTCTCAGTGTCTGTCTCTCTTCCTCACTCCTTCTTTCTCTCTGTATCTGTCTGTCCATCTCTCCTCTGCTCTTCCTCCCTCTCACTCTCTCTCTCTCTTTTCATCTCTTCCCCTCTTTCTGACCCTCTGTCTCTGCCCTTCCCTCCTTCTCTCTTTCTCCCCATCTTTCCCTGTCTCTCTGTCTCTTTCTCTTTCTGCCTCTCACCCTATGTGTCACACCCCGACAGAGCTACCTGAAGGAGTTCAGCTTCAGGACGGTGACTTACATCAACCTCCGCACTCACCTGCAAAAGGTAACTGCAAACTCCGAACTCTAAACTGTGCTATAGGAAGGAGGTGGCTGCACCAGAGAGGGTGCAGGGGCAATTCCCCACGACGTTGCCTGGGACAGAGAGCTTCCGTTATGAAGAAAGATGAGGGAGGTTGGGCCTGTTCCTCCTGGAGTAGAGAACTGACAGGGGGCAGAGATAGGATAGTAACAAACATTTTCTCCTGGTGGTAGGAGGGGACAGAGGTATAAAGAAGTGGAAAGGGGTTTAGGAGGGATCCGGGGGTGGGGAACTTTCCCCCTGGGTTGGAATCTGGGATGCACTGCCTGAGTGGATGGTGGCAGCAAACACTCTCAACAATTTGAACAAGTATCTGGACATTACCTGCCAGAAAATGATACGGACCGAGAGCTGTGGAATGGGATTGGTTTGGGAATTGCAAGGGCTGGCACAGATCCAGTGGGCAGAAGAGTCTCTTTCTGTGCTGCAAGAATCCACAGGTCTCTAAATTTCTGGACTGGTCGGTCAGCTTGTAAACGCTGGTCAGTCCAGATGCTCTCTGGCTCCGGAAGGGGTGGGTTTGTTTGTCAATGTTCATCCATTTCCATGTAGGCCTGGTCCATCCCAAATCTGGGAACTGAGGAGATCTTCCCTAATGATGGATCCTGCTGACCAAAGGGGTACCCTGCCCCCAAACCACACCAATGACCCATGTGGGAATGAGGGTGTCCCAGGGTCCTTGATAGAACTGGATAAAGGACCTCTGGATCTGGAACTGCAGCCCAGGTGATTGTATCACTACTGGCCTCACTGAGTCTCCAGCCAATGAATACTGGACTCATCAGACCTCTAGCCAATCACTGCTGGACTCACTGGTCCTCCAGCCAATCACTGCTAGGCTTACCAGACCTCCAGCCTATCACTGCTGGGCTCACTGGGTTTCCAGCTAGTCATTACTGGGCTAAATGGGCTCCAGCCAGTCAACGCTGGACTAACTGGGCCTCCAGCCAATCAGCCATGTCCAACCAATCCGTACTGTGGATATATGGAGGATAAGTGGTGCAGGACAGGGAGAACCATGGAGGGTGGGAAGGAAGTGTTAAAGAGGTGTGAGTCAGAGATGGAAGGGCTGAGAAGGAAGGCGAAGGGTGAGGGAAAATGGAGAGATTCCAATGATGTGGGGAGGGGCGTGGAGTGCAACGTGGCATTTTGGGAAGGGTGGATGGAGAGGTCTGGAGGTGCTGGGTGGGTGGAGTAGTAGGTTTCTGGGGCAGATGGAGGCTTGCGTGAAGAAGGTGGAATATGATTTGGAGAGAATGGGGTTGTGACAGGGAATGAAGGAATCTGGACAGGTTGGAGGTGGAATAGGGATGGAGGGTGGGATTTGCAAGGGTTTTCTGCCTTTCATTCCCCAGCCCACCTGTTGCCCTCTCCCTCCCCAGGCCACGAACAACCAGTCAGCAGTGACCCTCCCCACCAACCTGAAATCCATCTTGGACAGCTGGGCCCTGCAGCCAGGCTACCCGATGGTGACCGTGAACACCAGCTCCGGACTCGTCTCCCAGCAACACTTCCTCCTGTATGGATTGTCCACGGTGTCCAGCCCCTCCAGGTTCCGGTGAGCATTCCCAGGCTAATCTCTGGCTGTGGAGTTCCAGAAGGTGGATCTGACATAGTTACATCAATGACCCATTACTGGTTTATTGGGAATCCCAATGGTCCAGGTGTGATCCCTGTCCTCCCACTGGGATCCCATTTCCCACTCTGTTTAAATTTTTAGGGAACTATGTTTCAGCTCTCTTTAAACTCAGTGGGACCCTAATTCCAAGTCCCTATTGGAATCTATTTCCCACCCCATTTAAACCCATTGGGACCCCCATTTCCAGCTCAGTTTAAACTTACCAGGGGCCTCATTTCCAGCTCTGGTTAAACCCACCAGTGTCCTGTTTCTGGCTCCATTTAAACCCACTGGGACACAATTTCTGACTCAATTTAAACCCACCAGGGCCCCATTTCTGGCTCCGTTTAAACCCACTGGGACACAATTTCTGACTCAATTTAAACCCACCAGGGCCCCATTTCTGGCTCCGTTTAAATCCACCAGGACCCTGTTTCTGGCTCTGTTTAAATCCACCACTTTCACTTGAAGGTAACACCTAAGGGTATGTTTGTGTATTGGTGGTAAACAACCAATAATCTGGAATATTTATCAGTCCATCTTCATGATGTTTCTGATAGTGCCAGATTGTCGGGGGTTTCGACCAGCTGGCAGGTTAGAGAATGGGAGCTGGAATGAAGGGTTGAACAGACACATTTACTGTCTCTGGGTGATGGAATGGATGAACCTGCTGGGAATGGTGGGGAGTGTGCTGTTGGGGAAAGGGTAAGGAGCAAGCTGAAAGTAATGGGACTGAAGGTGATAAATCTCAAACACTTAATGTGATCCGATTGCAGTCAATCCAAGACCAGTCCAGCCCACCTCAATCCAAGCCCTGTTGAACCCAACCACACCAATCCAAGAACAGCCCAAACTAACCATAGCCAATCCAAGGCCAGCACAGCCCAACCACGGCCAATCCAAGCCTAGCACAGCCCAACCACGGCCAATCCAAGCCTAGCACAGCCCAACCACGGCCAATCCAAGCCTAGCACAGCCCAACCACGGCCAGTCCAAGCCTAGCACAGCCCAACCACGGCCAGTCCAAGCCTAGCACAGCCCAACCACGGCCAATCCAAGCCTAGCACAGCCCAACCATGGCCAATCCAAGGCCAACCCCTTCCTGAAATTATTGGTAAAAACTCTGAGGGGCCAGATTAATCTGCAGTCAGAGGGAGGTTTTGTGAGGGAGATCATGACTGACTGACTAACTTGATGGTGACCAGAGATGTGGATGAAGACAGTGAGGAGAGCTACTGGGATCCAGGGTGAACCCGCAGGTGGCTGATGGTGGAGGGGTATATGATGGAACCCTCCCTGATTGTTGTAAACTTGTTTAATTTGGATATGTGCTAGGTGTTACATTTTGGGAAGACAATCCAGAGCAGGACTTTCACAGTGAACTGCAGGGCCCTGGGGGAGTGTTGTGGAACAGAAGAACCTTGGGATACAAGTACATGGTTGCCTGAAAGCGGTGATGCAGGTAGACAGGATAGTGAAGGTGGTGTGGCATGTTGGCCTTCATCAATTAGGGCACTGAGTACAGGAGCTGGGACATTACACTGCAGTTGGTTCAACTTTATTGCTATCTGACTGAATGTATTTACCACCAAGCAAACCAATATTCCTCTGGACCACAGTGCACCGACAATGCATACATCACACACACATACAGCACATAAAAATTTGCCACGAATAATTTAATAAAATATAATTCAAAATGCATGTGAAGTGCACAACACAGATATACAGTAAAGAGTAAACGGCTCGCTCTCCTGGTGACGAGAGCTTGGTAATGGCAGGGAATTCATTAGTTTCACAGGGGAAGAAGCTGTTGCCCAGTCTGGCAGCTCTAGTCCTGGTGCTCATACACTGCACCAGCTGTGGGTCAAAGAGATTGTGGGATGGCTGTTAGGGATGCTCACCCTGCTATAGCAAAGATGCCATTAAGCTGGGAAGAGAGCAGAGATATGCAAGGATGGTGCCAGAACTTGAGGAACTAAAGATTGAGCCTTTCAGGTCTTTTTCATTGTAGTGTAGGACACTGAGGGGTCGTCTTATAAAATCATGAGGGGCTGAGATAGGGTGAACTCACACAGTCCTTTTTTCCCAACTTTGGGGAATCAAGAACCAGAAGGTGAAAGGGGAGAATTTAAATAGGAACCCAAAGGGCAATTTCTTCACTCTGAGGCAACTGAAACTGGCTTAGGTGGGGATCTTGGTTGGTATGGGCCAGTTGGGACAAAGGGCTTGTTTCTATGTTCTCTCCCCTCCACCATCTCCTCATCCCATCACTCCACCGTTGGCAGCCATTCCTGGGCCTCAAGATCCAATGTTCCCTCCGTAAACCCTTCTCCCCTCCGGTTTCATAAACGCTCACCCCTCACCTGTTTGTTTCTCCCCAAGTACCAGACCTTGATCAGGAGATGTCCCCCGAACCACGGTGTTGTGTGACCAAGAAGCCCTCCCTTGCCACCCAGTGGTGAAGCTGGATCCCCTGGTCTGTGGGACAGGCAACAGTGGTGGTGCTGGTTGGCCAGTGCACTACACCCCCAATTCCTGAGGGCAGACAGGTGAGGGATGGGGGGTGATGAGCAGACTGGAGATTGACCCACCCTCCTGTCTCCATCCTCAGGTACAGCTGGTACATCCCAGTCACCTGGCAACGCAACACCAGCCTGCAGGACATGATCTGGATCAACAGAACAAGACGTATGGACCACCACCTATTCCCCCCACCCCCCTCAGTATCGCTTTCCCCAATCAGGATAAAGGGTTAAATGACCAGATGAAGGGACTTGACCAGAAAGTCCATTTCCCTGCATAGGTGCTACCCAGCATGCCGAGTTCCTCGTGGCTCCAGATTCAGGCTTCTGGTCACTATCATCTCTTACTCAAGACTCTCTGGCGACCTGGGCTGCAGGAGTCAGAAGGCAGCACATAATTCGGCAGCAGAATTCTCCTCAAGTCCCAAGATATTTGCCCAGATTACAACCCATTTAGTCCACACCCTGGGACTATGAGATGGGACAATATAGAGGGAGCCTCTCTCTGTGTCTGATCTCGGGCATGTGTAATGGGACGGTGTAGAGGGAGCTTCACTCTGTGTCTGACCCTGGGAGTGTGTGATGGGACAGTGTAGAGGGAGCTTCACTCTGTGTCTGACCCTGGGAGTGTGTGATGGGACGGTTTGGAGGGAGCTTCACTCTGTGTCTGACCCTGGGAGTGTGTGATGGGACAGTGTAGAGGGAGCTTCACTCTGTGTCTGACCCTGGGAGTGTGTGATGGGACCGTGTGGAGGGAGTTTCACTCTGTGTCTGATCCCGGGAGTGTGTGATGGGACAGTGTGGAGGGAGTTTCACTCTGTGTCTGACCCCGGGAGTGTGTGATGGGACGGTGTGGAGGGAGTTTCACTCTATGTCGGACCCTGGGGGTGTGTGATGGGACGGTGTAGAGGGAGCTTCACTCTGTGTCTGACACCGGGAGTGTGTGATGAGACAGTGTAGAGGGAGCTTCACTCTGTGTCTGACCCAGGGGGTGTGTGATGGGACGGTGTGGAGGGAGTTTCACTCTGTGTCTGACCCCGGGAGTGTGTGATGGGACGGTGTAGAGGGAGCTTCACTCTGTGTCTGACCCTGGGAGTGTGTGATGGGATGGTGTAGAGGGAGCTTCACTCTGTGTCTGACCCTGGGGGTGTGTGATGGGACGGTGT
Source organism: Hemitrygon akajei (assembly GCF_048418815.1). Classification (NCBI taxonomy): domain Eukaryota; kingdom Metazoa; phylum Chordata; class Chondrichthyes; order Myliobatiformes; family Dasyatidae; genus Hemitrygon; species Hemitrygon akajei. Next base: position 86,899,152 of record NC_133134.1, on the reverse strand, counting down.
AGAGGGAGTTTCACTCTGTGTCTGACCCCGGGAGTGTGTGATGGGATGGTGTGGAGGGAGCTTCACTCTGTGTCTGACCCTGGGAGTGTGTGATGGGATGGTGTGGAGGGAGCTTCACTCTGTGTCTGACCCTGGGAGTGTCTGATGGGATGGTGTAGAGGGAGTTTCACTCTGTGTCTGACCCCGGGAGAGTGTGATGGGATGGTGTAGAGGGAGTTTCACTCTGTTTCTGACCCCGGGAGTGTGTGATGGGATGGTGTGGAGGGAGTTTCACTCTGTGTCTGACCCCGGGAGTGTGTGATGGGATGGTGTAGAGGGAGTTTCACTCTGTGTCTGACCCCGGGAGTGTGTGATGGGACGGTGTGGAGGGAGTTTCACTCTGTGTCTGACCCCGGGAGTGTGTGATGGGACGGTGTGGAGGGAGTTTCACTCTGTGTCTGACCCCAAGAGTGTGTGATAGGATGGTGTGGAGGGAGTTTCACTCTGTGTCTGATCCCTGTCTGGGATGTTCCCTCAGAGGTGTACGTGAGCCAGATGGTGGTGAGAGATCAGACCTGGGTGTTGGCAAATATCAACGCTGTTGGCGTTTACAGAGTTAATTATGACGATGACAACTGGGACCGGTTGCTGATCCAACTGATGAGAAATAGGGATGTAAGTTCATGCCGGGAGGGAGAAGGAGGGACAGTGGGAGGGAGGGGGCGAGGCAGTGGCAGGGAGGAGGAGGGACAGTGGGAGGGAGGGGGCGAGGCAGTGGCAGGGATGAGGAGGGACAGAGGGAGTGAGGGGGTGAGGCAGTGGGAGGGGGCGAGGCAGTGGCAGGGAGGAGGAGGGACAGTGGGAGGGAGGGTCGAGGCAGTGACAGGGAGGAAGAAGGACAGTGGGAGGGAGGGGGCGAGGCAGTGGCAGGGAGGAGGAGGGACAGTGGGAGGGAGGGTCGAGGCAGTGGCAGGGAGGAGGAGGGACAGTGGGAGGGAGGGGTCGAGGCAGTGGCAGGGAGGAGGAGGGACAGTGGGAGGGAGGGTAGAGGCAGTGGCAGGGAGGAGGAGGGACAGTGGGAGGGAGGGTCGAGGCAGTGGCAGGGAGGAGGAGGGACAGTGGGAGGGAGGGGCGAGGCAGTGGCAGGGAGGAGGAGGGACAGTGGGAGGGAGGGGCGAGGCAGTGGCAGGGAGGAGGAGGGACAGTGGGAGGGAGGGTCGAGGCAGTGGCGGGGAGGAGGAGGGACAGTGGGAGGGAGGGGCGAGGCAGTGGCAGGGAGGAGGAGGGACAGTGGGAGGGAGGGTCGAGGCAGTGGCAGGGAGGAGGAGGGACTGTGGTAGGGAGGGTCGAGGCAGTGGCAGGGAGGAGGAGGGACAGTAGGAGGGAGGGTCGAGGCAGTGGCAGGGAGGAGGAGGGACTGTGGTAGGGAGGGTCGAGGCAGTGGCAGGGAGGAGGAGGGACAGTGGGAGGGAGGGTCGAGGCAGTGGCAGGGAGGAGGTGGGACAGTGGGAGGGAGGGTCGAGGCAGTGGCAGGGAGGAGGAGGGACAGTGGCAGGGAGGAGGAGGGACAGTGGGAGGGAGGGTCGAGGCAGTGGCAGGGAGGAGGAGGGACAGTGGGAGCGAGGGTCGAGGCAGTGGCAGGGAGGAGGAGGGACATTAGGAGGGAGGGTCGAGGCAGTGGCGGGGAGGAGGAGGGACAGTGGGAGCGAGGGTCGAGGCAGTGGCAGGGAGGAGGAGGGACAGTGGGAGGGAAGGGTCGAGGCAGTGGCGGGGAGGAGGAGGGACAGTGGGAGGGAGGGGTCGAGGCAGTGGCGGGGAGGAGGAGGGACAGTGGGAGGGAGGGTCGAGGCAGTGGCATGGAGGAGGAGGGACAGTATGAGGGAGGGTCGAGGCAGTGGCAGGGAGGAGGAGGGACAGTGGGAGGGAGGGTCGAGGCAGTGACAGGGAGGAGGAGGGACAGTATGAGGGAGGGTCGAGGCAGTGGCAGGGAGGAGGAGGGACAGTGGGAGGGAGGGGTCGAGGCAGTGGCAGGGAGGAGGAGGGACAGTGGGAGGGAGGGTCGAGGCAGTGGCAGGGAGGAGGAGGGACAGTATGAGGGAGGGTCGAGGCAGTGGCAGGGAGGAGGAGGGACAGTGGGAGGGAGGGTCGAGGCAGTGGCAGGGAGGAGGAGGAACTGTGGTAGGGAGGGTCGAGGCAGTGGCAGGGAGGAGGAGGGACAGTGGGAGGGAGAGTCGAGGCAGTGGCATGGAGGAGGAGGGACAGTAGGAGGGAGGGTCGAGGCAGTGGCATGGAGGAGGAGGGACTGTGGTAGGGAGGGTCGAGGCAGTGGCATGGAGGAGGAGGGACAGTAGGAGGGAGGGTCGAGGCAGTGGCGGGGAGGAGGAGGGACAGTGGGAGGGAGGGTCGAGGCAGTGGCATGGAGGAGGAGGGACAGTAGGAGGGAGGGGCGAGGCAGTGGCAGGGAGGAGGAGGGACAGTGGGAGGGAGGGGCGAGGCAGTGGCGGGGAGGAGGAGGGACAGTGGGAGGGAGGGGTCGAGGCAGTGGCAGGGAGGAGGAGGGACAGTGGGAGGGAGGGTCGAGGCAGTGGCAGGGAGGAGGAGGGACAGTGGGAGGGAGGGTCGAGGCAGTGGCAGGGAGGAGGAGGGACTGTGGTAGGGAGGGTCAAGGCAGTGGCATGGAGGAGGAGGGACAGTAGGAGGGAGGGGCGAGGCAGTGGCGGGGAGGAGGAGGGACAGTAGGAGGGAGGGTCGAGGCAGTGGCGGGGAGGAGGAGGGACAGTGGGAGGGAGGGTCGAGGCAGTGGCAGGGAGGAGGAGGGACAGTGGGAGGGAGGGTCGAGGCAGTGGCGGGGAGGAGGGACAGAGGGAGGGAGGGGGCGAGGCAGTGGCAGGGAGGACGTGGGACATTGGGAGGGAGGGTCGAGGCAGTGGCAGGGAGGAGGAGGGACAGTGGGAGGGAGGGTCGAGGCAGTGGCAGGGAGGAGGAGGGACAGTGGGAGGGAGGGTCGAGGCAGTGGCGGGGAGGAGGGACAGAGGGAGGGAGGGGGCGAGGCAGTGGCAGGGAGGACGTGGGACAGTGGGAGGGAGGGTCGAGGCAGTGGCAGGGAGGAGGAGGGACAGTGGGAGGGAGGGGCAAGGCAGTGGCGGGGAGGAGGAGGGACAGTGGGAGGGAGGAGGCGAGGCAGTGGCAGGGAGGAGGAGGGACAGTGGGAGGGAGGGGTCGAGGCAGTGGCAGGGAGGAGGAGGGACAGTGGGAGGGAGGGTCAAGGCAGTGGCAGGGAGGAGGTGGGACAGTGGGAGGGAGGGGGCGAGGCAGTGGCAGAGAGGAGGGACAGTGGCAGGGAGGAGGAGGGACAGTGGGAGGGAGGGTCGAGGCAGTGGCAGGGAGGAGGAGGGACAGTGGGAGCGAGGGTCGAGGCAGTGGCAGGGAGGAGGGACAGAGGGAGGGAGGGGGCGAGGCAGTGGCAGGGAGGACGTGGGACAGTGGGAGGGAGGGTCGAGGCAGTGGCAGGGAGGAGGAGGGACAGTGGGAGGGAGGGGCAAGGCAGTGGCGGGGAGGAGGGACAGTGGGAGGGAGGGTCGAGGCAGTGGCAGGGAGGAGGAGGGACAGTGGGAGGGAGGGTCAAGGCAGTGGCAGGGAGGAGGTGGGACAGTGGGAGGGAGGGGGCGAGGCAGTGGCAGAGAGGAGGGACAGTGGGAGGGAGGGGGCGAGGCAGTGGCAGGGAGGAGGAGGGACAGTGGGAGGGAGGGTCGAGGCAGTGGCGGGGAGGAGGGACAGAGAGAGGGAGGGGGCAAGGCAGTGGCGGGGAGGAGGAGGGACAGTGGGAGGGAGGAGGCGAGGCAGTGGCAGGGAGGAGGAGGGACAGTGGGAGGGAGGGGTCGAGGCAGTGGCAGGGAGGAGGAGAGACAGTGGGAGGGAGGGGTCAAGGCAGTGGCAGGGAGGAGGAGGGACAGTGGGAGGGATGGGCAAGGCAGTGGCGGGGAGGCGGGACAGTGGGAGGGAGGGTCGAGGCAGTGGCAGGGAGGAGGAGGGACAGTGGGAGGGAGGGTCAAGGCAGTGGCAGGGAGGAGGTGGGACAGTGGGAGGGAGGGGGCGAGGCAGTGGCAGAGAGGAGGGACAGTGGGAGGGAGGGTCGAGGCAGTGGCAGGGAGGAGGAGGGACAGTGGGAGGGAGGGTCGAGGCAGTGGCAGGGAGGAGGTGGGACAGTGGGAGGGAGGGTCGAGGCAGTGGCAGGGAGGAGGAGGGACAGTGGCAGGGAGGAGGAGGGACAGTGGGAGGGAGGGTCGAGGCAGTGGCAGGGAGGAGGAGGGACAGTGGGAGCGAGGGTCGAGGCAGTGGCAGGGAGGAGGAGGGACATTAGGAGGGAGGGTCGAGGCAGTGGCGGGGAGGAGGAGGGACAGTGGGAGCGAGGGTCGAGGCAGTGGCAGGGAGGAGGAGGGACAGTGGGAGGGAAGGGTCGAGGCAGTGGCGGGGAGGAGGAGGGACAGTGGGAGGGAGGGGTCGAGGCAGTGGCGGGGAGGAGGAGGGACAGTGGGAGGGAGGGGTCGAGGCAGTGGCAGGGAGGAGGAGGGACAGTGGGAGGGAGGGGTCGAGGCAGTGGCAGGGAGGAGGAGGGACAGTGGGAGGGAGGGGTCGAGGCAGTGGCAGGGAGGAGGAGGGACAGTGGGAGGGAGGGGGCGAGGCAGTGGCAGGGAGGAGGGATGGAGCGGAGCAAGGGCGAGGAGGTAGGAATGAGGAGAGGGAGAAGGATGGGGAGAGGCAGTGAGGAAAGTGTGACGGAGAGAGTAGATGGACGGAGGGAAACAGAAACAAAGGAGAAGGGGAGCCGGAGGGAGGACGAAAAATGAGAGGGAGAGAGAGAAAGGGAAGAAAGCCTCTGACACACCCCCACATTCCCCAGGCCCCTGACAGACCCCCACATTCCCCGGGTCCCTGACACACCCCCACATTCCCCGGGCCCCTGACACACCCACATTCCTCGGGTCCCTGACACACCCCCACATTCCCAGGCCCCTGACACACCCCCACATTCCCCGGGTCCCTGACACACCCCCACATTCCCCAGGTCCCTGACACACCCCCACATTCCCCGGGCCCCTGACACACCCACATTCCTCGGGTCCCTGACACACCCCCACATTCCCAGGCCCCTGACACACCCCCACATTCCCCGGGTCCTTGACACACACCCACATTCCCCAGGTCCCTGATACACCCCCACATTCCCCGGGTCCCTGACACACCCCCACATTCCCCGGGTCCCTGACACACCCCCACATTCCCCGGGCCCCTGACACACCCACATTCCTCGGGTCCCTGACACACCCCCACATTCCCAGGCCCCTGACACACCCCCACATTCCCAGGCCCCTGACACACCCACATTCCTCGGGTCCCTGACACACCCCCACATTCCCCGGGCCCCTGACACACCCACTTTCCCCAGGCCCCTGACACACCCACATTCCTCGGGTCCCTGACACACCCCCACATTCCCAGGCCCCTGACACACCCCCACATTCCCCGGGTCCCTGACACACCCCCACATTCCCGGTCCCCTGACACACCCCCACATTCCCGGGCCCCTGACACACCCCCACTTTCCCCAGGCCCCTGACACACCCCCACATTCCCGGTCCCCTGACACACCCCCACATTCCCGGGCCCCTGATACACCCCCACTTTCCCGGGCCCCTGACACACACCCACATTCCCCGGGTCCCTGACACACCCCCACTTTCCCGGGCCCCTGACACACACCCACATTCCCGGGCCCCTGACACACCCCCACATTCCCAGGCCCCTGACACACCCCCACATTCCCCGGGTCCCTGACACACACCCACATTCCCGGGCCCCTGACACACCCACATTCCTCGGGTCCCTGACACACCCCCACATTCCCCGGGCCCCTGACACACCCACATTCCCGGGCCCCTGACACACCCCCACATTCCCCGGGTCCCTGACACACACCCCACATTCCCCGGGCCCCTGACACGCCCCCACATTCCCCGGGCCCCTGACACACCCCTTCTTTCCCCAGGTCCCTGACACACCCCAACTTTCCTCGGTCTCCTGACACACCCCCACTTTCCCCGGGCCCCTGACACACCCCCACTTTCCCCGGGCCCCTGACACACCCCCACTTTCCCCAGGCCCCTGACACACACCCCACTTTCCCCAGGCCCCTGACACACCCCCACTTTTCCCGGGCCCCTGACACACCCCCACTTTTCCCAGGCCCCTGACACACACCCCACTTTCCCCAGGCCCCTGACACACCCCCACTTTTCCCGGGCCCCTGACACACCCCCACATTCCCAGGCCCCTGACACACCCCCACATTCCCCGGGTCCTTGACACACCCCCACTTTCCCCGGGCCCCTGACACACCCCCACATTCCCAGGCCCCTGACACACCCCCACATTCCTCGGGTCCCTGACACACCCCCACATTCCCGGGCCCCTGACACACCCCCACATTCCCCGGGCCCCTGACACACCCCCACTTTCCCCGGGTCCCTGACACACCCCCACTTTCCCCGGGTCCCTGACACACCCCCACTTTCCCCGGGTCCCTGACACACCCCCACATTCCCGGGCCCCTGACACACCCCCACATTCCCCGGGCCCCTGACACACCCCCACATTCCCGGGCCCCTGACACACCCCCACATTCCCAGGCCCCTGACACACCCCCACATTCCCCGGGTCCCTGACACACCCCCACATTCCCCAGGCCCCTGACACACCCCCACTTTCCCCGGGCCCCTAACATGCCCCTGTTCCCCCTTACCATGAGCTTGACCAGCTGAACATCAGGAAGTACTCTCTGATCCTTCATCAACCTCTCTTTCTCCTCCACCAGGCCATCCCAGTGATCAACCGGGCTCAGCTCATCGATGATGCATTCAGCCTTGCTCGGTAGGTGCAATGGTGGCGCGGTGGCAAGGCGTGGAAGGAAGAAGGTGTGGTTAATTGTGTCAGGAGTGGGGAATCGGCCTGTGACATTGTCCTGGCACGTCCCAGTCACCATGACCAGGGGTCGCCCAGCTGGCTGGCTGTGGCCACTGTCCACCCCGATCCGGCCCAAACCCAGACAGAGGGGACGCGGTGGGAAAACACATCAGGTCAGCCAGTGGGTGTGGAGCCGGACACAGAGCTTGTGGTTCCACTCAGAATTAGGCCAACAGGACCAGCAGAGATAGGGGGCTGAAGGGCCTGTGTCCCGCTGTGAAGCTCTCAGACCAGTGTCGGGTGATGCGTTGGGCTGGTGGAGGTTGAGAGGTGCACCCTGCCCCTCAACAAGTGGGGATACCTGGAGGTTGAGGTGAGAATTTGAGCTGGTGTCATTGGGGCAGTGAATTCACCAGGAACCCACCCACCTCAGACAGCTGAGTACGTATGGGCCAGGGCTGGTGGGTGAGAAACGTACAGGTATCCCAGGGTGTGGAGAGAGTAAAGACAGTGCAGGGCGAAGGACAGCCAAGGACAGCAATTTCAAGGGGCCGAGTGGCCTAATCCTGCTTCTTATCAATCAAACTGCTGGGACAGTGCGTAGAGAGCTCCCTCCTCCCCACCCCTCCCTAGGCGATCCCTCCTCACAGCCTCCCTCCTCCCCACCCCTCCCTAGGCGATCCCTCCTCACAGCCTCCCTCCTCCCCACCCCTCCCTAGGCGATCCCTCCTCACAGCCTCCCTCCTCCCCACCCCTCCCTAGGCGATCCCTCCTCACAGCCTCCCTCCTCCCCACCCCTCCCTAGGCGATCCCTCCTCACAGCCTCCCTCCTCCCCACCCCTCCCTAGGCGATCCCTCCTCACAGCCTCCCTCCTCCCCACCCCTCCCTAGGCGATCCCTCCTCACAGCCTCCCTCCTCCCCACCCCTCCCTAGGCGATCCCTCCTCACAGCCTCCCTCCTCCCCACCCCTCCCTAGGCGATCCCTCCTCACAGCCTCCCTCCTCCCCACCCCTCCCTAGGCGATCCCTCCTCACAGCCTCCCTCCTCCCCACCCCTCCCTAGGCGATCCCTCCTCACAGCCTCCCTCCTCCCCACCCCTCCCTAGGCGATCCCTCCTCACAGCCTCCCTCCTCCCCACCCCTCCCTAGGCGATCCCTCCTCACAGCCTCCCTCCTCCCCACCCCTCCCTAGGCGATCCCTCCTCACAGCCTCCCTCCTCCCCACCCCTCCCTAGGCGATCCCTCCTCACAGCCTCCCTCCTCCCCACCCCTCCCTAGGCGATCCCTCCTCACAGCCTCCCTCCTCCCCACCCCTCCCTAGGCGATCCCTCCTCACAGCCTCCCTCCTCCCCACCCCTCCCTAGGCGATCCCTCCTCACAGCCTCCCTCCTCCCCACCCCTCCCTAGGCGATCCCTCCTCACAGCCTCCCTCCTCCCCACCCCTCCCTAGGCGATCCCTCCTCACAGCCTCCCTCCTCCCCACCCCTCCCTAGGCGATGCCTCCTCACAGCCTCCCTCCTCCCCACCCCTCCCTAGGCGATCCCTCCTCACAGCCTCCCTCCTCCCCACCCCTCCCTAGGCGATCCCTCCTCACAGCCTCCCTCCTCCCCACCCCTCCCTAGGCGATCCCTCCTCACAGCCTCCCTCCTCCCCACCCCTCCCTAGGCGATCCCTCCTCACAGCCTCCCTCCTCCTCCCGTGGCCTCCCCCCTCCCACCCTCGGTAAAGGCAGGCTGTTTCGGAGGTGAGCCGACCTGTGTTTTTGTGGGAGCAGTGGGCAGCACGTTAGGATCACACGTGCTCTGGAGACGACACGCTACCTGCACACGGAGACCGAGTCCCTGCCCTGGGACACCCTCAGAACACACCTGGACTTCATGGAGTTGGTGCTGAGGGAGAACCCCGCCTACAACCTGCTGGAGGTGAGGGGGTAGGGGAGGGAGGCTGGAATTGGGAGAGGGGCCTGGAGAGTGGGGAGGGGTATAGGGAAGGGGGAGGGGAAGGCAACGGTCAGAGAATGGAGGGGGAGAGGATGAGGGGAGGGGCGGGAGGGAAGAAGGAGGGAGGGAGGGAGGGGGCAGCAGAGGGAGAAGTGGAGGGGTAGAGGAGAGACCCGGGGGTTGGGGAGAGAAGGGAGATTTTGGGCAGACACTGGGGTGATGGGAGCTGCGAAACAGGAGACCATTGGTGGAGGGCAGGGGAGATTCTCTGGGCTCCAGTGTCACTCCTCCCCATGTCCCAGCAGGAGTACGTCCTGAGCAAGGTCAGCCCTGTCTTTGACTACGTGGAGCTGGCTAGTCCCGGACTGCACTCTGTGCCCAGTGAAGGCAGAGAGCAGTGAGTAACAAGCCCACCTCCAGTGTGTCCCTCTCCTCACATCCCAAACCCTTCCCTCCGCCCCGGATGACCAAGCTGTGTCCCAGAACATCCCACCCCCATCAGTCCCCATCCTCCACTACCTCATCGTTTCTCCTACTTCTTCCACACCACACGCCCCCCCCACCCCCCATCACTGGGCCTGAGCTAAGCTGTGTCTCTCTCTCCCATCACCACCTCTCTATCCTTCCACCCTCTCTCCCTCTTTCTGCTCCCTCCCTCCCTCCCTTTCTCCCTCCTCTTCCTCCTTCGGCCACCCTCTCCTTCCTCCACCTGCTCCCCTCACTCCTACTTCCCCTCTCCCTCTCTCTTTCCCCTCACTCTCTCCCCCTACCACACCCAGCAAGGTCGGGTCTCCAGACTGATGTTTGCTGGGCCTCCAGGCTTGGAGGAGGTGTGAAGACCAGGCCCCGGGCTCGTGGGGGTGGAGACCCTGCCCCTGCCATCAGCTCTGAGCCCAGACCCTCCCTCTCCTCTCCACTCAGGTTGGCCCAGGAAGTGGTGTTTGGCGTCGCCTGCTCCAACGGGCTGCGCAAATGTAACATGGCGGCCAGAGACCTCTTCTCCCGCTGGATGGCACAGCCGGACGTCAACCCGTGAGTACCTGAGGCCATGTGGCCCAACCACAGCCTGCCAGTCCCTCTCCCCAGTGGTACGTTTACAAGGGCTCTGGGGCAAGTCCCAGGGGTTTGGGTTTTGCTTTATTCTTGCCTCGACAACTTTGGCAGCTCATTCCAGGTACTCCCTACCCCCGAGCAAAGTAGCTACCCTTCAGGGCTCTTTTAAATTTCTCTGCTCTTGTCTTGCATCTTTCCCTCAAGATTTGGACTCCCCACCCTGAGGAAAAGACTGTGACCTTATCCACACCCCTCATGATTTTACAAACTTGTATGAGGTCACCCCTGACTCCAGTGGATAAAGATCGAGTCTGGCCAACGTTTCCACATGTGCCTCTGGTCTAGGCCGCATCCTTGTAAAACTCCTCTGCATCCACTCCAGCTTGGCAATAGAGTGACCAAACCTCTACACAGATTTACCTACGTTTAGGCTTGTCTTAACCAATATCTTTTTCTCACCTTCCCCCTCCCCCAACCCCAGGATCCCCCCCAGCCTACGCAGGGTGGTGTACTGCCGGTCGGTTGCCGAGGGCGACCAGGCCGAGTGGGACTTTGCCTGGAAGATGTACGATTTGGCCGAGAGCGCCGCCGAGGCCCAGACACTCCGCTACTGCCTGGCCTGCAGTGCCAACACCGCCATCCTGGCCAGGTACGCCATGTCCAGCCCTCCCGGATGCCACACAGTCTCCCGTCATCCCCACCCCTCTGGTCCTCAAGGCCTCCACTGTTCACACCTCTGCGTTTTTCCACTGCCCCCAATCTGATCTGGGAGAGTCAGAGTCTCACATGGAAAGTGGCCCTTCTGCCCCGCCCAGGTGACGCATCTGGGCTCAAGCCTATTTGCCTGCATTTGCCCCACGTCCCTCTGAACCTTTCCTGATACTCCCAGTAGAAGCTTCCTCCCCTTTGCTCTGCCACCATTCTCCCCTGAGAATCAGCTCGAGCACACAAGCGCATGGAAATGCCGTTCATACAAAACAGAAGACAAGCTACTGGCAGATCTCATTGGGTTGGGAAGTATCCGTGGAGGAGAATGTTTCGGGTTGAAACAGTTCAGATAAAAGTCAAGGTCGTGTTGATTGCTGTATACGTGCATGTACAGGTGCAATGAAAAACTTACTTGCAGCAGCATCACAGGTTCTGGGCCTAGATATGGACAAGATGTTTCCAGTAGTGGGGGAGTCTAGGACTAGGGGCACAGCCTCAAAATAGAAGGACATCCATTCCAACAGAGATGCAGAGGAATTTCTTTAGCTACAGAGCGGTTTACCTATGAAATTTATTGCCAAAACTGGGTCTGGAGGCCAAGATAGTGGTACTATTTAAAGCGGAGGTTGATAGACGCTTGATTAGTGAAGTTGTCAAAGGTTAGGGGAGAAGGCAGGAAAACAGGGTTGAAAGGGAAAATAGATCAGGCATGATTAAATGGCAGAGTAGACTTGACAGGCCAAATGGCCTAATTCTGTCCTATGTCTTATATGGCATCAGATAAGCAGCATTCACAGGAAAAACATAAATGCAACATATTTATTAAACATTTTTAAGAAGGAACGCAATTAGAACAAAACAAGTGAAGAGTCTGGACCCAAAACACCAACTCCACAGAGGCTGCTCGGCCCACTGAGTTCCTCCAGCAGATTGTTTCTTGCTCCAGATTCCAGGAACTGCCATCCCTGGTGTTTCTGTTTCACAGGAATGTTATTAAAATGAGGAAATTGCAGAAAGAGGCCATTCAGCCCATTGAGCCAGTACCAGCCCTGTGGGAGAGGAATCCTACCAGTCCTGCTCCTCCCCACCCTCTGATTGGTGCCCAGCTCCCTGAACACTACAGGTGAAACTGCCCCTGTCCCCTCTGGTGCCCTGACAACCCATCCACTCGCTTCCTCTACTGACAACATTTGTTGGCCCCCAGCCCTCCTGTCAATCATCCCACTGGATTTGCCTCAGGATCACTCCAGATGGTGGGTAAAAATTCAGAAACACAAGAGATTCTGCTAATTCTGGAAATCCAGAGTAATGCGTACAAAATGCCGGAGGAATTCAACAGGTCAGCAGCATCTATGGATGAAAATACACAGTCAATATTTTGGGCCAAGATCCTTCATCAGCATTAATCATCAATGGCCAAAAACATTCCTCTCCATAGACTGACCTGTTGTGTTTTGTGTGTGGTGCTGAAGATTTCTGTGGAATCTCTCATGTCTCCGATTTGATTCTCCACTGCAAAGTCTCTTCAAGGTGTGCCCATCATGAACGAGAGAGAATCTGCAGATGCTGTGTGTTTCAAGGTATGCCTACCCTGAACGACAGAGAATCTGCAGATGCTGTGTGTTTCAAGGTGTGCCCATCATGAACGAGAGAGAATCTGCAGATGCTGTGTGTTTCAAGGTGTGCCCATCATGAACGAGAGAGAATCTGCAGATGCTGTGTGTTTCAAGGTGTGCCCATCATGAACGAGAGAGAATCTGCAGATGCTGTCTGTTTCAAGGTGTGCCCATCATGAAGGAGAGAGAATCTGCAGATGCTGTGTGTTTCAAGGTGTGCCCATCATGAAGGAGAGAGAATCTGCAGATGCTGTGTGTTTCAAGGTGTGCCCATCATGAACGAGAGAGAATCTGCAGATGCTGTGTGTTTCAAGGTGTGCCCATCATGAAGGAGCATTCCTCCTCTTGAGAGGGATTCAGTGAGAGTCCACTGTTGCTCTCCAAGTCCAGATGAAGGGTCTCAGCCTGAAACATCAACTGTTTATTCCCCTCCACGGATGCTGTCTGACCTGTTGAATTCCTCCAGTGTTTTGTGTGTGATACACTGGGTGTCCACCATCTCCATGTGCAGAGATAGATCAGCCCAGGTCCTCAAATGGAGATCATGTCCAGAAGGTACATCCACAAGATCTGCTGATCAATCTCTCTCTCTCCACTAAAGGTACCTGTCATTCACCCTGATGCCGTGGAAGATTAATAGACAGGACTCTTTAGCCACCATTGCCTTGGTTGCCCAGAACATCAATGGCAAGAAACCAGCCTGGGACTTCATCAAGGCCAGTTGGAGCAACATCACATCTCAGTAAGCTGGTTTTATTGCCCAGAGGCAAGTTCCATGTCATTTCCTGCCCTTCCCAAAGCAGACAGAATTTCACTGCACCCATTACCTTTTCCTGCTATCCACTCCCAGCTTTTCAGTTCATCTGACCTGCCCATCACTTCCCTCTGCTGCCCCTCCTCCTTCCCTTTCTGCCCTCTCCTATCAGATTCTATCTTCTTCAGCCATTCACTTCACCCACCTATCCTCTTCCAGCTTCTTACTTCATCCCCCCTCCTCCATCCACCCGCCTTACCCCTCACCTGGTTTCACCTATCACCTGCCACTCCTGTACCCCTTCCCCTCCCTCTCCCTCACGTCTTATTCCGGCTTCCTTTCCAATCACAATGAAAGGTCAGTCTGAAACCCCCTCAGATCCTCACCCTCACCCACAGATTTACAGTGGCCTGGTTGGGATCTGGGAGGGAACTGGAGCACCCAGAGAAAAGCCGTGTGTTGACAGAGAGAATGTGGAAACCACACAGACACAGTGACGGAGCTGGGAATTGAACCAAGAGGCAACATCTCTACCCACTGTGCCTCTCTGCTGACCATAACTGATGTCTTCTGGGAGTCTTAGAATCCTCACCGCGCCCCCTCCCACAGCATGTCATTCCCTCCTCACCACCCCTCGCATAGCATAAAGCTCCCTCCTCATTGCCCCTCCCTCAGGAGCTCCACATCCCAATCATGAGTGGGGTTGGTGGTTTAATTAGCCACTGTAACTCGGCACCCTGGTAAAGTGTGGGAATTGGAGGGAGTCAGTGGGAATGTAAAATGGGATGGGTGTAAAGGGGTGGTTGGTACTCAGCACAGGTGCTGTTTCTGTCACCCACTGACCTGTGCCTTCATCTGGGATAAAGGCTATGGCGGGGAGAGGGGTTGAGGTGTCAAATCTCACCGATCTAGACTGGTGTTCCTTCTGCATACTGAGACTGTGGGAATACCTCGCTCGGTCCCACCGTTCTTCAGATTTTACCAGCAGTTCTGCAGAGGAACTCCTTGACCCTCGAGCTTCTACAGAATCCTGCATAGGATAGTGGGGGATCAGATCCTGTGCCCTGACCCCCATCGGTAGGTGTGATACAGCACAGAAACAGGCCCTTTGGCACTCCATGTCAACGTTGACCCTATTGCCCGTCCACAGCCATCCCATTTACCTGCATTGGGACTGTATACCTGCCTATTTAAATCTGTCTAAGTGCCTCTTAAACACAGTGTCTGTGACTGATTTGACCACCTCCTCTGGCAGCACATTCCAATTATCAACCCTCTGATCTCCTGTCAGTCTCCTCCCTCTCACCTTAAACCTGTGTCCTGTCGCTTTTGATATAACCACTCAGTTTCTAAATTCTGGACCAGATGGACTACACCCCAGGGTTCTGAAAGAGGAGTCTGAAGAGGTCGTGGAGGCATTAGTAATGATCTTTCAAGAATCACTAGATTCTAGAGTAGTTCCAAAAGACTGGAAAATTGCAAATGTCACTCCACTCTTCAGAAGAAAGTTGGGAAGATGTTGGAATAGATTATTAAGGATCAGGCCTCAGGGTACTTAGGGGCATGACATAAAATAGGCTATAGTCAGCATGGTTTCCTTAAGGTAAAATTTCACCTGGCAAATCTGTTAGAATTCTTTGAAGAAATAACAAATAAGATAGATAAAGGAGAATTGATTGGTGTGTACTTGGATTTTCAGAAGGCCTTGGACAAAGTACCACACATGAGGCTGCTTAACAAGTTGTGAGCCCATGGTATTATAGAAAAGATTCGAGCATGGATAAAGCAGTGGCTGATTGGCAGGAGGCAAAGCGTGGGAATAAAGGGAAGCTTTTCTGGTTGGCTGCCGGTGACTAGTGGCATTCCACAGGAGTCTGTGTTGGGACCGACTCTTTTTAGGTTAAATGTCAATATTCTGTAGGATGGAATTGATGGCTTTTTTGGAAAGTTTGCAGATGATATGAAGATAGGCAGAGGGTCAGGTAGTTTTGAGGAAATAGAGAGGCTACAGGAGGACAGACAGATTAGGGACTAGTCAAAGAAATGGCAGATGGAATACAGCATCGGGAAGTGTATAGTCATGCAGTTTGGTAGAAGAAATGAAAGGATTGATTATTTTCTAAATGGAGAGAAAATTCAAAAAACTGAGGTTCAAAGGGACTTAGTCCTTGCACAGGATTTCCTAAAGATTAATTTGCAGGTTGAATCTGTGGTGAGGAAGGCAAATGCAATGTTAGCATTCATTTCATGGGGACTAGAAAATAAAACCAAGGATGTAATTTTGAGATTTTATAAAGCACTAGTGAGGCCTCACTTGGTGTATTGTGAGCAGTTTTGGGCCCCTTATCTTAGAAAGGATGTGCTGAAACTGGAGGGGGTTCAAAAGAGGTTCACGGAAATGATCCAGGATTGAATGGCTTGTCATAGGAAGAGCGTTTGATGGTTTCGCGCCTTTATTCTCTAGAATTCAGAAGAACGAGGGTTGACCTCATTGAAACCTATTGAATAGTGAAAGGCCTTGACTGAGTGGATGTAGAGAGGATACTTCCTATGATGGGAGAGTCTAAGACCAGAGGACACAGCCTCAAAATAGAATGGCATCCTGTTAGAATGGAGATGAGGAGGAATTTCTTCAGCCAGAGGGTGGTGTATCTGTGGAATTCTTTGCCACTGGCAGCTGTGTCAAGTCTTTATGTATATTCAAGGCAGAGGTTGAGAGATTCTTGATTGGAAGGGTTACAGGGTGGGTGGAAGGCAGGAGACTTGGGCTGAGAGGAAGACTGGATCAGCCATGGTGGAATGGCAGAGCAGACTTGATGGGCCAAATGGCCTAAATCTGCTCCATATATCCTATGGTCTTATATATTAAGTCCCAACTAATGAAGGCCAGCATGCCTGATGCCTCCTTCACCATCTTGCAAAGCTTTGCTGCCACTTTTGGGCAGCAATGATGCCAACATCTCCTCTGGCAGTGAGTTCCAGTTGCTGGTGTTGTGGAGTGAGAGAGGCTGAGGGAAGGGTTGGTTGGCCAGGGTGCCAGGTCAGGAGACCGGTTCGTTGGGTGGCAGGACATCCCTTTAACGGGGTGTTAACAAGGGTGTGCTCTCCCCCTGACAGGTTCAACACGACCGAGGCAATCGTGGGTCTGCTTGAGGGTGTCACCTCCAGATTCTCCACCGAGGAAGACCTGCAGGAGGTCAGTATCCCTCTGCGTAGCCTTGGTGGGGGGGGGGGGGGGGGGGGGAGGAGGGAAGAAGGGCATTGAGCAGTGCACAGTAGGATCCCATAGCGGTTCCAAGGGGTGAGCATGGAGAGCTCTTCCTCGCCGCAGTCTGACCCTGAAACCCCAGTCTGACCCTGAAACCCCAGTCTGACCCTGAAACTCCAGTGTGACCCTGAAACCCCAGTCTGACCCTGAAACCCCAGTGTGACCCTGAAACCCCAGTGAAGGAGCTCCTGTTGGCAGTCATTGGAATCTCAGATGTCCACCCCACAATCAAACGCCTCAGCCCAGGGGCAGTGCCACTCTTCCTCCACACTATGGGATGGGCTGCCCAGAGAGGACATCACCCCCTTCCCGGATACTGACCCCTTGGCCTCAGTGCCCTAAGGGCAGACACAGGAGAATTGTCCTTGTAGGAGTTAACCCTTGCCACCCCAAACCTTGGTCACACTGGCGTCTGTGAATGAACCCAGTGACTCTGAAACTCCCTCCCTTTATCTCCGACTGGGATAGGTCAAAGACCCGGGCTGCCTCTCATTCACCCCAGTGAGGACCCTGCTTCACTGACGGCTCCTGTGGCACTCTGAACCCACGGCACTAGGTTAGGCTGGGTTTACAAGCTGCCCAGAAGCCAGAGGTCCTGCTGAACATGGACAGGAAGAAAGGCTTTATGCTCTCGGTGTTTCATGTTCAGACTGGGGGAGCTACAGGCACAGGGTCAGAGCAGGATCATGGGGTCAGACTGAGGGCTACGCTCAGGAGCTGGGAACATGGGGTCAGACTGGAAGAGACAACTCATTAGGCCAGTCTGGGGAGCTGTAGCATGGAGTCAGACTGGGGGTGCTGGGGTCATGATGTTAGATCCTATCCCCTATGGGGGCTGGATTCATGGGGTCAGTCTGGGGGTGCTGGGGTCATGATGTTAGGCCCTATCTAACATCGTGAGATCATACTCGGGAGCTGGATTCACAGGGTCAGGCTGGATCTCCCAGCTGAGTCAATGGGTTGAATGGCCTATTCGGCCTCACAGTCTGTTCTGGGTAGTAAATCACAGACTCAGCCAATTGTCTGCTCTGTAGGAACCTCAGCCACCTTCAACTCATGCTCCCTCTTCTGCTCCCAGCTCGAGGAATTCAGGCAGTTCACCGAGGTCAGTGGATTTCAGTTCCTCTCGCGTTTCCTGGACCAGACAATCACGCGGACAGCCTCTTACATCCAGTGGAGGAAGGAGAACGAGCAGGAAATCTTCCATTGGGTTAACAATAACCTCTGAAGACCATCCCCCTCCAGCGCTCGGATGCAGTCGTGGACACATTCAGGACTTCTCCATGGGAAGGACCAGGCCCTGTTGTTGTCCACTGCCGTGGCCTATTCTCTCAACAGCAACCCCCATATGTGGGGCTTCGGTAGGACATCCAGCACCCTCGGGAGTGAGCGTTCATTAGGGATCTCCTCCCCTGGGTGCCCACCGTCCTACGATCGTGACCAGCCAGCCGGGCCTCGGACCATCTTCACTCTCCAATGACTGCCCTTGAGAAGCTGCATCAGATCACGCGCACCAGAGCCCTTACCTCCGCTGGATCTGTCCTGCACAGAACTCAGTAAAGTTAGCTTAACCTGTGACTCTCTGCAGACTCTCTTCATGGTGTGGCCACATGATAAGACATAACCCCACATAGCCAACCCCCCCTTATCGACAATGAAGTTGTCTGTCTGGATGCAGGTAGATGGGACCTGGCAGTAAAATGGGTTGACACAGGCTGGATGGGCCGAAGGGTCAGTTTCTATGTTGTAGTGCTCTAACACAAAGATAGGCAGATCTGTGGACAGTGAAGAGGGTTGACAAAGGGTCCACTGGGATATGGATCAGTTAGAAATATGGGCAGAGAAATGGCAGATGAAGCTAATCCAGACCAGAGTAAGAAGGCATTGGAAGGGGAAGTATACACACAACATACAGTGAATGGCTGGACCCCTAACAGTGGTGATGTACAGAAGGACCTTGAGGTCCAAGTCCATTGCTTATAGAAAGCGGACACAAATAAAATCGGAAAGTAGAAAGAGGGAATGAAGAAGGCAGATGGCAAGCTTGCCTTCACTGGCCAGGACATTGAGTAGAAGAGTTGGGAAGTTATGTTGTGGCTGTATAAACGTGGTTAGGACACGTTTAGTGTATTGTATTGTTGTAAAAAATCTACTTCTGCTTATAACAATGCTTAGTGAGGCACAGAGAGATCTGTATTTACTGACAAGTACTTTGTTGTTCAAACTAACAAGTACGTGGATTCATACACTAAATGTCTGTGTGCACACCCTGACTCTCCTGAATAATCAAAGAATAGCAAAGTATTACCCGGGCAAAGGAGATTCTGCTGGCCAGGCGTTCCTCGTTGTCCCGATTCACTCGCTGCGTGTTTCACGCAGGGTTGCTCACGCTTGTATCTGTGATGGTTGTTCTCCAAAGTTACCGCCACCAGCACACACAAAGCATTCACTTTTATATCCATTCCTTATCAAGTCAAATATCACATTCCAGTGTCATTAGCCACGGGCCATGTGTCTGTCCTTTAACACCTTGTTCTTGGCTCTGCTCCAAGCCAGCATCCATTTATTCCCCTCTTCCCATCAAGTGACAGTCAGTGATTTACAGCTCTTTGTTCTCAATCAGCAACGAGCTCGAATCACTTCCGGCAGGCATCAACCCCAACATTCACAAACCTGCATTTTATAGCCAACCAAAGAACATCTCACAAATAACTTCTTATTTGGAAATTATCTCCAGTCCAGCAGATTACCTGGAGTATCATTGTGTCTTCTTTAAAATATTGATCAAGCCCAGCATGTCAAGCTCACAAAATGGAGAATAGAGTGTCTTCACAAAATGGCAGCCTCCATCCCCAAGCATGTGGCAAGAACGAAGACTGTTTCCACTGTCCTTGATTCATTTGAATTCACTGATATGTAGATTGTCATTCTTTCTGGCCAACAGTGTTCATTTCTGTTCTCCCCATTACAGGAAGGATGTGGAGGCTTTGGAGGGGGTGTAGGAGAGATTCACTAGGATGCTGCCTGGATCCGAGGGCACGAGCTATAAGGAGAGGCTGGACAGACTTGGGGGTTGTTCTCTACGGAGTAGCAGAGGCTGAGGGGAGACCTGATCAAAATTATAAGATTATGAGATTTAGACAGAGTCTTTTACCCAGGATAGAAATGTCAAATGATAAGGGGCATACAGTTAATGTGAGGGGGGGAAGTTTACAGGAGTTCGGGACGGGGTAAAATTATTACGTAGAGTGGTGGATGCCAGGAATGCACTGCCAGTGGTGGTAGTGAGGGAAGATACCACAGATGTGTTTAAAAGGCATTTAGACAGACACATGCACACACACAAGATGCTGGAGGAACTTGGCAGGACAGGCAACATCTATGGAAAAGAGCAAACAGTCAGCGTTTCGAGCCGAGACCCTTCATCAGGACACAAAACAGACACATGGATGTGCGAGGAATGGAGGTACTGTGTTTGGGATACTGTGTGGCAGAAGTTTATCATCAACATGCACTACTGCTCTCTGGTTTACAACACCCAACTCACAGACACCGGTTGACACAACAACATTGTTGCAAGTCATGACACATGCGGCTCATCAGTACTTAAGACACAGAATCCATATTGCTCGCAGTTCCCATCAATAATGATACGGTTTTGGATTCTGTTGGTGGGGACGACCTACCAGGGACAAGTTGCAGTGGTCATGTCTCTGGCACCGAGACTGGACTCTCAGCTCAGAAGGGAAGGAGGGAAAAGAGGAGAGCAGTAGTGATAGGGGAGTCGATAGTTAGGGGGACAGATAAGAGGTTCTGTGGAAGAGATCAAGAATCCCAGATGGTCTGTTGCCTCCCTGGTGCCAGGGTCTGCGATATCTCAGATCGAGTTCTCAGTATTCTCAAGAGGGAGGGTGAGCAGCCAGATGTCGTTGTCCATGTAGGAACCAATGACGTGGATAGGAAGAGTGAGGAGGTCCTGCAAAGAGAGTTTAGGGAGTTAGGGGCAAAGTTGAAGGACAGGACCTCCAGCGTTGCAATATCAGGATTGCAACCCGTGCCACGTGCTAGTGAGGCTAGAAATAGGAAGATAATGCAGCTAAATTGTGGCTAAGGAGTTGGTGCAGGAGGGAGGGCTTCATGTTTCTGAACAATTGGGCCTTGTTCCAGGGAAGGTGAGACCTGTTCCGACGGGACGGGTTGCACCTGAACTGGAGGGGGACTAACATCCTTGCGGGAAGGTTTGCTAGTGCTGCTCCGATGGGTTTAAACTAGATTTGCAGGGGGAGGGGAACCAGAGTGTTAGAGCAGATAGTGAGGTGGAGGAGGATAAAGGTCATGCGAGAGCTGCAAGTATAGTGCATGAAGTAAAGCCAGATCTAACATATAAAGAGGCTTTGAGGAAAGCAAAACAGAAATAAGGGTGTAAAGGTAGAAAGGTAGAAGGGCTAAAGTGTGTGTACTTCAATGCAAGAAGCATCAGGAGCAAAGGTGATGGACTGAGAGCTTGGATACGTACATGGAATTATGATGTAGTGGCCATTACAGAGACTTGGTGGCACAAGGGCAGGAATGGATTCTCAATATTCCTGCATTTCAGTGTTTTAAAAGGGATAGAGAGGGGGAAAAGGGGAGGAGGGGTGGCATTACTGGTCAGGGATACTATTACAGCTACAGAAAGGGTGGGTAATGTAGCAGGATCCTCTTTAGAGTCAGGAACAGGAAGTGAGCAGTTACTCTATTGGGAGTATTCTATAGGATCCCTGGTAGCAGCAGAGATACCGAGGAGCAGATTGGGAGGCAGATTTTGAAAAGGTGCAAAAATAACAGGGTTGTTATCATGGGTGACTTTAACTTCCCTAATATTGATTGGCACCTGATTAGTTCCAATGGTTTAGATGGGGCAGTTTGTTAAGTGTGTCCAGGATGGATTCCTGTCACAGTATGTTGACAGGCTGACTAGGGGGAATGCCATACTAGATCTAGTATTAGGTAATGAATCGGGTCAGGTCACAGATCTCTCAGTGGGTGAGTATCTGGGGGACAGTGATCACCACTCCTTGGCCTTTAGCATCATCATGGAAAAGGATAGAATCAGAGAGGACAGGAAAATTTTTAATTGGGGAAGGGCAAATTATGAGGCTATAAGGCTAGAACTTGCGGGTGTGAATTGGGATGATGTTTTTCCAGGGAAATGTACTATGGACATGTGGTCAATGTTTTGGGATCTCTTGCAGGATGTTAGGGATAAATTTGTCCTGGTATGGAAGATAAAGAATGGTAGGGTGAAGGAACCATGGGTGACAAGTGAGGTAGAGAATCTAGTTAGATGGAAGAAGGCAGCATACATGAGGTTTAGGAAGCAAGGATCAGATGAGTCTATTGAGGAATATAGGGTAGCAAGAAAGGAGCTTAAGAAGGGGCTGAGAAGAGCAAGAAGGGGGCATGAGAAGGCCTTAGCGAGTAGGGTAAAGGAAAACCCCAAGGCATTCTTCAATTATGTGAAGAACAAAATGATGACAGGAGTGAAGGTAGGACTAATTAGAGATAAAGGAGGGAGGATGTTCCTGGAGGCTGTGGAAGTGAGCAAGGTCCTCAATGAATACTTCTCTTCAGTATTCACCAATGACAGGGAACTTGATGATGGTGAGGACAATATGAGTGAAGTTGAAGTTCTGGAGCATGTTGATATTAAGGGAGAGAGGGAGAGGAGGTGTTGGAGTTGTTAAAATACATGAGGATGGAGAAATCCCCTGGGACTGATGGAATATTCCCCAGGCTGCTCCACAAGGCGAGGGAAGAGATTGCTGAGCCTCTGGCTAGGATCTTTATGTCCTCGTTGTCCACAGGAATGGTACCAGAGGATTGGAGGGAAGCAAATGTTGTCCCCTTGTTCAAAAAAGGTAGCAAGGATAGTCCAGGTAATTATAGACCAGTGAGCCTTGTCTGTGATGGGAAAGCTGTTGGAAAAGATCTATGGGCATTTAGAGAATCAGGGACAGTGAAGGGCAGATCGTGCCTAACAAGCCTGATAGAGTTCTTTGAGGAGGTGACCAGGCATATCTATATGAGGGTTGTGCAGTGGATGTGATCTACATGGATTTTAGTAAGGCATTTGATAAGGTTCCACACGGTAGGCTTATTCAGAAAGTCAGAAGGCATGGGATCCAGGGAAGTTTGGCCAGGTGGATTCAGAATTGGCTTGCCTGCAGAAAGCAGAGGGTTGTGGTGCAGGGAGTACATTCAGATTGGAGGGTTGTGACTAGTGGTGTCTCAGAAGGATCTGTTCTGGGACCCTTACTTTTCGTGATTTTTATTAACGACCTGGATGTGGGGGTAGAAGGGTTGTTTGGCAAGTTTGCAGATGACACAAAGGTTGATGGTGTTGTAGATAGTGTTGAGGATTGTCGAAGATTGCAGAGAGACATTGATAGGATGCAGAAGTGGGCTGAGAATTGGCAGATGGAGTTCAACCCAGAGAAGTGTGAGGTGGTACACTTTGGAAGGACAAACTCCAAGGCAGAGTACAAAGTAAATGGCAGGATACTTGGTAGTGTGGAGGAACAGAGGGATCTGGGGGTACGTGTCCACAGCTCCCTGAAAGTTGCCTTTCCTAGGGTAGTTAAGAAAGCTTATGGGGTGTTAGCATTCATAAGTCGAGGGATAGAGTTTGAGTCACGAGGTAATGATGCAGCTCTATAAAACTCTAGTTAGGCCACACTTGGGAGTACTGTGTCTAGTTCTGGTTGCCTCACTATAGGAAGGATGTGGAAGCATTGGAAAGGGTACAGAGGAGATTTACCAGGATGCTGCCTGGTTTAGAGAGTATGCATTGTGCTCAGAGAGTAAGGGAGCTAGGGCTTTACTCTTTGGAGAGAAGGAGGATGAGAGGAGAGATGATAGAGGTGTACAAGATATTAAGAGGAATAGACAGAGTGGACAGCCAGCACCTCTTCCCCATGGCACCACTGCTCGATACAAGAGGACATGGCTTTAAGGTAAGGGAAGGGAAGTTCAAGGGGGATATTAGAGGAAGGTTTTTTACTCAGAGAGTGGTTGGTGCGTGGAATGCACTGCCTGAGTGGAGGCAGATACACTAGTGAAATTTAAGTGACTACTAGACAGGTATATGGAGGAATTTAAGGTGGGGTGGTTATATGGGAGGCAGGGTTTAAGGGTCAGCACAACATTGTGGCCCGAGTGGTGTAAACTGAAACAGGTTTCCTGATAAGGAGCCTATTTGGCCCATCCCACTAGTCCCATTCCCCATCCTTGTGGCCCTGCAACTTTCATCACATTGTTTATTTTCTTGCCACTTTACCCACACACTGACTGACACACATTGATTGACCCACCAACCCTGCACGCCATGGGGATGTGGGTAGAAACTGGAGCCCTGGGGGGGGGGGGGGGCGGAACACACACATTTATACGGAGAACTGGAGTGCAAACTGCGCACACACAGCACCAGAATTTGGGATCTAACCCGTGTCTCTGGACCCTTGAGGAAGTGGCTCTACCCACACTACCCTAGCATCTTACTGGTGGTTTAGATTGGGTTCCTATTGGCGGGCTAGGGACAAGAACAACAACAACACCTTTGAATTGGTGTTGGGCTTTTGACATTAACTCCTTCCCCTTCTCCTTAAGATCTGATCTTGACCTAAAATGTTATCATGTCTTTGGTTTAAGTGTCTTACATGGTCCTTCTATGTTAAATAGAGCTGGTGCTGGCCATACGCATTGACACTGGCCATGGGACATTTACGATGCCCTCTTCATTACTGAAGGGACCCTGCCCACAAAAAAGTTGCTGAGCGAAGAGATGGCTCCCTCCCCACGTGTGGGGGAGCTGCGCTGAGACCCGTCTCATTTTGGGGACTCCGGTCCTGAGACCCTGCCAGGAGTCGAGTCCACTGCAGCTTTTGCTCTCGATGACTCCCCTTTGGTCTCAGCATCAAGCTTCTCTTACCCCCAACTGTTAACCCACATAATCCATGACTCCTGTCACTATTCTGCCTGCCCCCATGAGCACAGTCTCCCCACCATCAGACAGAACCCTTACTGATCTGCTCACCCATAACCCCAGTACCCCCACCCACAGGCTTTCTGACATCCCTGAAGGGGCTGGCTTTCCAAGTGCACGCCTCTTGTCCTGACTCACCCCTCAGGCTCTGGAGGACTGGAGAGTGGCTCGTAAAGCACCATTGTTTTCTAAAGGTAGCAAAATCAAGCCAGGAAACTGCAGGGCAATGAATCTAACCTCAGCAGTAGGTAGGTTGCAGGAGGGATCTACCAACATTGGGAGAGGTAGGCTTAGATCTGGGACAATGAGCACAGCTATATGTGTGGTAAGTTGTCACTTAAAAACATTTTGCATGCCGTAGATCCTGGGGAGATGGGATTGTGTAGAGGGAGAGAGAGTTTAAAAGAAGTGAGCAGGGGCAGTCAGCACATTCTGCACCCTAGAGTCCTGAGGAGACACCAATTGCATAGAGGGAGCATCATCAGTGCCAATATATGCCATGCTGTATGACGTGGATGATCATGGTCTTCCATCTATCCACCGAGCGAGGGATCGTTGTCTGTGGGAAAGACCCCCTTCACACTGTTGCTCTGTCCCTGACCATGATTGTCCTTGACAAATTTTTCTACAGAAGTGGTTTGCAATTGCCTTTTTCAGGGCAGTCTCACCATTCTGATTGCAACATATAAGATTATTAAGGGATTGGACAAGATAGAGGCAGGAAATATGTTCCAGATGCTGGGAGAGTCCAGTACCAGAGGGCATGGTTTGAGAATAAGGGGTAGGTCATTTAGGACAGAGTTAAGGAAAAATTTCTTCTCCACAGAGTTGTGGGGGTCTGGAATGCACTGCCTCGGAAGGCAGTGGAGGCCAGTTCTCTGGATGCTTTCAAGAAGGAGCTAGATAGGTATCTTATAGATAGGGGAATCAAGAGATATGGGGACAAGGCAGGAACCGGGTATTGATAGTAGATGATCAGCCATGATCTCAGAATGGCGGTGCAGGCTTGAAGGGCCAAATGGTCTACTTCTGCACCTATTGTCTATTGTCTATTCTCAAGGAGGCGCTTAACAAGGTCCAATAAAAATGAGTTGGGCTTAAGCAGTGCAGCCGTTGTGTGAATGGGCCAGGGTTTAGTAGAGGTTTTCGCTCATCAAGGCTTCAGCACAGAGAGATTAAGGCCAAAGGTAGATTTTTAGTGAGACTTGGTTGCAGGAGGGGCAGGACTAGCAGCTCAGTGCTCCAGGGTTCTGCTGTTTTGGACATGATAGAGTGGAAAGGATTAAAGGGAGGGTGATGTTACTAGTCTTGGGAAATATCACAGCAGTGCTCAGTCAGGACAGACTGGAGAGATCATCTAGTGAGGCTTTATGGGTGGAACAAGGTCCAAGAAGGTTGAAGGAATTATATTATAGACCACCCAACAGTCCACGGGATTTAAGGGAGCAAATTTGTAGAGAAATTGCAAGCTGTTGCAAGAACTGTAAGGTTGTGTTAGTAGATGATTTTAACTTTCCGCATATTGACTGGGACTCCCATACTGTAAAGAGGTTGGATGGGAAAGAGTTTGCTAAGTTGTTCAGGAAAGTTTTCCTAATCGGTGCAAAGAAATCTCAACTACAAAGTGTGTGATACTTGATCTCCTATTAGGGAATGAGAAAGGGCAAGTGACAGAAGTCTGTGTAGGGGAACACTTTGCATCTAGTGGTCATAATGCCATTAGTTTTGAGGTACAGTAATTACGGTCTGGTCTTCGGGTTGAGATTCTAAATTGGAGAAAGGCCAATTTTGATGGCATCAGAAAGGATCTGACAAGCGTGGATTGGAACATTTGTTTTCTGGCAAAGGAGTACTTGCTAAGTGGGAGGACTTCAAAAGTGAGATTTTGAGAGTTCAGAGTTTGTCAGAATCAAAAAGCAAGGACAACAGGTTTGGGGAATCTTGGCTTTCCAGAGATATTGAGGCCCTGGATAAGAAAAAGGGGTAGACAGGTAGGAACAAATGAGGTACTTGAATATAAGAATTGAAACAGAACACTTAGGAAGGAAATCAGGAAGGCTAAAAGATGGTACAAGGTTGCTCTAACAGACAAAGTGAAGGAGAATCCTAAGGGATTCTACAGATATGTTAAGTGTAAAAGGATTGTAAGGGACAAAACTGGTCCTCTGGAAGACCAGGATGGTGATCCATGTGTGAGTCGAATGAGATGAGGGAGATCTCATATGGAT
Organism: Hemitrygon akajei; assembly: GCF_048418815.1. Taxonomy (NCBI): domain Eukaryota; kingdom Metazoa; phylum Chordata; class Chondrichthyes; order Myliobatiformes; family Dasyatidae; genus Hemitrygon; species Hemitrygon akajei. The sequence continues at coordinate 86,872,623 of NC_133134.1, read as the reverse complement.
TTTTTTGCATCTGTATTTATTTGGGAGATGTGTATAAGAGTGAGGCAAAGTAACAGCGAGGCCATGGACCCTATTCAGGATACAGAGGAGGTGTTTGCTGTCTTGAGGTAAATCAGGTGGATAAATCCCCAGGTCCTGACTAGGTGTTCCCTTGGACACTGTGGGAGGCTGGCTGGTGGAGAATTTGCTGGGGCCCTAGCAGGAATATTTAAAATGTCCTTAGCCATAGGTAAGGTGCTGGATGATAGAAGGATAGCTAAAGTTGTTCTGTTGTTTAGGATTGCCTCTAAAAATAAGCCAGGAAACTATAGGCCGGCGAGCCTGATGTCAGTAGAGGGAAAGTTATGGGAAGGTATTCTGAGGGATCAGATATATAAGTGTTTGGATAGACAGAGACTGACCAGGGACAGTCAACATGGCTTTGTGTGTGGTAAGCCATGTCTAATTAATCTTATGTTAATTAGGAAAGTGGATGAAGGCAAGGCAGTTGGATGTTGTCTATATGGACTTTAGTAAAGCCTTTGACAAGGTCCCGCATGCGAGGCTGGTCAAGTCGGTTCAAGATGAGGTAGTAAATTGGATTAGACATTGGCTTCATGAGAAAAGCCAGAGAGTGGCTGTAGATAGTTGCATCTCTGACTGGAGGCCTGTGACTAGCAGTGTGCCACAGGGATCGGTGCTGGGTCTGTTGTTTGTCATCAATATCAATGATCTGGATGATAGTGTGGTTAGCTGGATCAACAAATTTTCAGATGACATCAAGGTTGGGGGTATAGTGGACAGCAAGGAAGACTGCTTGCAGTGGGAGCTGGACCAGCTGGAAAAATGGGTTGAGAAATGGCAGATGGAATTTAATGCAGATAAACGTGAGGTGTTGCACTTTGGGAGGGCCAACCAGGGTAGGTCTTACATGTTGAATGGTAGGGCACTGGGGAGTGTGGTAGAACAGAGCAATATGGGAATACCTGGAAAGTAGAGTCACAGGTAAATAGGGTCATAAAGAAAGCCTGCATAGATCAATATACTGAGTACAGGAGTTGGGATGTTATGTTGAAATTGTATAAGGTGCTGTTGAGGCCTCATTGGAGTATTGTGTGCAACTTTGATCAGCTACCTACAGGAAATATGTTCAATAGTTCCGTTTAATATCAGTGAAATGTACACAATACACAACCTGAAACTCGTTTTCTTCACAGGCATCCGGAAAACAGAAGAGAAGAATGAATGACAGTTAAAACGTTAGAATCCCAAATCCGCAAACACGAGGAAACCTGCAGATGCTGGAAATTCAAGCAACACACACAAAATGCTGGTGGAACGCAGCAGGCCAGGCAGCATCTATAGGGAGAAGCACAGTCGATGTTAACTTGTTGCTTGAATTTCCAGCATCTGCAGATTTCCTTGTGTTTGCTTTGTAAATTCACTACTGCAAAGACTCTTCCAGTGATGCCTATACTGAAGAAGTTTAAATCTTCTCTTCGATGGGGTTTAGTGAAACCCTCTCTCACTGCTCCTCATCTATAATTTATTTGGCCCTTCAAAAACGTCGACTGTACTTCTTCCTATAGATGCTGCCTGGCCTGCTGCGTTCCACCAGCATTTTGTGTGTGTTCCTCCAACAGCTGATCTGCTTTTCCCAATGTTCCGCTCTCTCCTGCAATGCTGGAGAACTTCTCTGCTCAGAGAGTGTAGAACAAGCTGTCGTTGCAAGTGGTGGATGTGGGTTTGACTTCAACATTTAAAAGAAATTTGGATAGGTACATAGATGGGAGGGGCCTAGGCAGGTTAATGTTTTGACATGGACTAGACAGACCAAAGGAACTGTTTCTGTGTTTGAATACTTTAAACATTTTTGGAGTTTTTCTGGTGAGATTAAGACGGTGGAAGTTGTCTTTGGAGAGGTCCTTTTGAGAGTTTGTGTAGTCTGGGACTTCACTTCCTGGAGAGCAGTAGATTGAGAGATACCCTGACAGCGTTATAAGATCATGAGGGGCAAAGACAAGGTGAAAGCACAGTCTTTTCCCCAATGAAGGGATGCTAAAGAGGGCAAGCTTAAGATCAGAGATGAAGATTCAAAGGGGCTATCAGGGGCATCTTCTTCATGCAAAGCCCATGGTAGTTAGTGAAAGAGGTGATCTGTATTGTTGTTTCTGAGTTAGGTTTGGTGTTTAGCAGCACAGTTTAAGCTGTTCCTGGTGGTGTGGGAGTTCAGGCTTCTGTATCTCCTGCCCCACTGAAGCTGTGACAAGATGGCATGACTCAGATTGTGGGCATACTTGATTATAATAGATGCCGTCATCTTGAAAAATCGCACCAACTTTCAGTGACTGGTGTGTAAGGATACCCAGGTCTCTCTGATCACAGTACACTTCCACTCTCAGCGTTCCGCCCTCCTATTGTTTTTCTAAATGAACGCTCTCACATCTTTCCATACCATACACCACCTGCTCTGTCCTCAGCCATTCAGATAGATAGATAGATAGATAGATGGATAGATAGATACTTTATTCATCCCCATGGGGAAATTCAACATTTTTTCCAATGTCCCATACACTTATTGTAGCAAAACTAATTACATACAATACTTAACTCAGTAAAAATATGATATGCATCTAAAATCACCCTCTCAAAAAGCATTAATAATAGCTTTTAAAAAGTTCTTAAGTAGTTTACTTAAATACATTGAGTCCTAACCCCGGCACTTTAACATATCTTACTCCTGGCGGTTGAATTGTAAAGCCGAATGGCATTGGGGAGTATTGATCTCTTCATCCTGTCTGAGGAGCATTGCATCGATAGCAACCTGTCGCTGAAACTGCTTCTCTGCCTCTGGATGGTGCTATGTAGAGGATGTTCAGGGTTTTCCATAATTGACCGTAGCCTACTCAGCGCCCTTCGCTCTGCTACCGATGTTATACTCTCCAGTACTTTGCCCACGACAGAGCCCGCCTTCCTTACCAGCTTATTAAGACGTGAAGCGTCCCTCTTCTTAATGCTGCCTCCCCAACACGCCACCACAAAGAAGAGGGCGCTCTCCACAACTGACCTATAGAACATCTTCAGCATCTCACTACAAACATTGAATGACGCCAACCTTCTAAGGAAGTACAGTCGACTCTGTGCCTTCCTGCACAAGGCATATGTGTTGGCAGTCCAGTCTAGCTTCTCGTCTAACTGTACTCCCAGATACTTGTAGGTCTTAACCTGCTCCACACATTCTCCATTAATGATCACTGGCTCCATATGAGGCCTAGATCTCCTAAAGTCCACCACCATCTCCTTGGTCTTGGTGATATTGAGATGCAGGTAGTTTGAGTTGCACCATATCACAAAGTCCTGTATCAGTTTCCTATACTCTTCCTCCTGTCCATTCCTGACACACCCCACTATGTCTGTATCCCCTTCAAGCCACTTTGCCAGCTCACCCCACGCTGCCATCACCTTTATTCAGTGCCTAACCCTGACACAGTGTATCTAACCCAAAGAAGGCTGCGTACATTGTGAGGCTTCCTTAAGTCCGGGATCTGATCCACAAACCCATCATACTCCTGGGTACAATGTTCCAAGAAACAGCGAGGAGGTTGTAGGAGTGCTGGGTGACTTGCAGAGGCACCAGATTTAGTAGCGATAGCTACCTACCTTTGTTCCTGCTGGTTAAAGGTCAGCTGTAAAACTAAAACCTGACCTGAGCGAACGTGGTCAATTCGAAATCAACATGACCCGACTCACAATCCGAACCAAACATATCTGAGCCGGGGCCCAGACGAGACCAGTTCGAGACCTACACACAAAATGCTGAACCTCAGCAGGCCAGCCAGCGTCTACAGAAAATAGTAAATAGTCGACATCCCAGCATCTACAGATTTTCTTTTGTTTGTACCTGGCCAATCGTAAATCAATCTAACTCTGCCCATTCCCATCCCAACCTGACCAACAACAATCATTCACAACTCCAGCTGAACGTGGCAAATCACAATTGACCTGAACCGAGCCCATCGCAAGCCGAGCCGGCACTACTGTAGCAAGATGGCGAGCAGGGCGGAGCTAAACGGGTACCTTCACCAAGATGCCGGCGGCGCAAGAGCGAACTCCGTCGCTGCTGTGACGTCATCAGACGCGTGGAGGCGGCGAATGGAGTTTGCGGAGAGACACATGAGGGAGCGCGGCTGGTCCCGGGGTGAGGGAGCGTGGGGTTGGTCCGGCGCTGAGGGAGCAGGGAATAAGGAAATGCGGGGTTGAGGGAGTTTGTTCTGGGGTGAGGGATCAGGGAGCGAGCACGGCCGATCCCACAGTGAGGGATCGCGAGATAAGTCAGCTGTGTAGAGTTAAGGGGGGGAGGGAAGAGGAGAGGGGAGGGTAGAGGGGAGGGTAGAGGAGAGGGGAGGGAGGGGGTAGAGGAGAGGGGAGGGAGGGGGTAGAGGAGAGGGGAGGGAGGGGGGGAGAGGAGAGGGGAGGGAGGGGGGAGAGGAGAGGGGAGGGAGGGGGGAGAGGGGAGGGAGAGGGGAGGGAGGGGGGAGGGAGAGGGGAGGGAGGGGGGGAGGGAGAGGGGAGGGAGGGGGGAGGGAGGGGGGAGAGGAGAGGGGAGGGAGGGGGAGAGGGGAGGGAGGGGGAGAGGGGAGGGAGGGGGGAGAGGGGAGGGGAGGGAGGGGGGAGAGGGGAGGGGAGGGAGGGGGGCGAGGAGAGAGGAGGGGAGAGTTGGTGAGGGGAGGGGAGTAGAGGGGGGAGGGATGGGGAGGTGAGAGGGGGAGGGTGGCGGGAGTGTGGTTGGTCCTTGCATGAAGGAGCTAGGGAGAGAGTGTTGGTGAAGCCGGAGTGAGGGAACGCGAGAGGGAGGGAGCGTGGTAGGAGAGTTGTAGGGACAGGCAATGGAGGGGCGGTGGGAGGTTACAAGGAAATACGTCGGTATGATTGACCACTGACCATCACAGTCACTCCTTCTCACAGGTAAGGGGCTCGGTCAGCGGGAAGATGGCATCTCAGAGCCCATCAAGGTGAAGGTGAAGTGTGACACTGCGGGGGGTAAGAACTGTTGTTAATAGGGCAATACTTGAATCCGCCGGGAGTTACTGCTGGTTAAAGCTACAAATCTCATTTCAAATGACTAGCACAATTGCTGTGAAACCTGTGAAGGGTCTCACTGTCTTTATTTTCAGAAGAAAAACTTCACTGTATTTCAATGTTATGGAGATAAATAACTAAATATCCGCGGGAGACTTGAACTATTCCCAAGTTCCATTTTTAATTGAACTGTATTTCTCTTAAAAATTCTGGATCAGTTATAGTGAAACTCCCTCCACACCGTCCCATCACACACTCCCGGGGTCAGACACAGAGTGAAACTCCCTCCACACTGTCCCATCACACACTCCCGGGGTCAGACACAGTGAAACTCCCTCCACACTGTCCCATCACACACTCCCGGGGTCAGACACAGAGTGAAACTCCCTCCACACCGTCCCATCACACACTCCCGGGGTCAGACACAGAGTGAAACTCCCTCCACACCGTCCCATCACACACTCCCGGGGTCAGACACAGAGTGAAACTCCCTCCACACCGTCCCATCACACACTCCCGGGGTCAGACACAGAGTGAAACTCCCTCCACACCGTCCCATCACACACTCCCGGGGTCAGACACAGAGTGAAACTCCCTCCACACCGTCCCATCACACACTCCCGGGGTCAGACACAGATTGAAACTCCCTCCACACTGTCCTATCACACACTCCCGGGGTCAGACACAGAGTGAATCTCCCTTCACACTGTCCCATCACACACTCCCGGGGTCAGACACAGATTGAAACTCCCTCCACACTGTCCTATCACACACTCCCGGGGTCAGACACAGATTGAAACTCCCTCCACACTGTCCCATCACACACTCCCAGGGTCAGACAGATTGAAACTCCCTCCACACTGTCCTATCACACACCCCCAGGGTCAGACACAGAGTGAAGCTCCCTCCACACTGTATCATCACACATTCCCGGGGTCAGACACAGAGTGAAGCTCCCTCCACACTGTCCCATTACACACTCCCAGGGTCAGACACAGAGTGAAGCTCCCTCTACACTGTATCATCACACATTCCCGGGGTCAGACACAGTGAAGCTCCCTCCATACTGTCCCATCACACACTCCCAGGGTCAGACACAGAGTGAAACTCCCTCTACACTGTATCATCACACATTCCCGGGGTCAGACACAGAGTGAAGCTCCCTCCACACTGTCCCATCACACTCTCCCAGGGTCAGACACAGAATGAAACTCCCTCCACACTGTCCCATCACACACTCCCGGGGTCAGACACAGAGTGAAACTCCCTCCACACCGTCCCATCACACACTCCCGGGGTCAGACACAGAGTGAAACTCCCTCCACACCGTCCCATCACACACTCCCGGGGTCAGACACAGAGTGAAACTCCCTCCACACCGTCCCATCACACACTCCCGGGGTCAGACACAGATTGAAACTCCCTCCACACTGTCCTATCACACACTCCCGGGGTCAGACACAGAGTGAATCTCCCTTCACACTGTCCCATCACACACTCCCGGGGTCAGACACAGATTGAAACTCCCTCCACACTGTCCTATCACACACTCCCGGGGTCAGACACAGATTGAAACTCCCTCCACACTGTCCCATCACACACTCCCAGGGTCAGACAGATTGAAACTCCCTCCACACTGTCCTATCACACACCCCCAGGGTCAGACACAGAGTGAAGCTCCCTCCACACTGTATCATCACACATTCCCGGGGTCAGACACAGAGTGAAGCTCCCTCCACACTGTATCATCACACATTCCCGGGGTCAGACACAGTGAAGCTCCCTCCATACTGTCCCATCACACTCTCCCGGGGTCAGACACAGAGTGAAACTCCCTCCACACCGTCCCATTACACACTCCCAGGGTCAGACACAGAGTGAAGCTCCCTCTACACTGTATCATCACACATTCCCGGGGTCAGACACAGTGAAGCTCCCTCCATACTGTCCCATCACACACTCCCAGGGTCAGACACAGAGTGAAACTCCCTCTACACTGTATCATCACACATTCCCGGGGTCAGACACAGAGTGAAGCTCCCTCCACACTGTCCCATCAACATCTCCCAGGGTCAGACACAGAATGAAACTCCCTCCACACTGTCCCATCACACACTCCCGGGGTCAGACACAGAGTGAAACTCCCTCCACACCGTCCCATCACACACTCCCGGGGTCAGACACAGAGTGAAACTCCCTCCACACCGTCCCATCACACACTCCCGGGGTCAGACACAGAGTGAAACTCCCTCCACACCGTCCCATCACACACTCCCGGGGTCAGACACAGAGTGAAACTCCCTCCACACCGTCCCATCACACACTCCCGGGGTCAGACACAGATTGAAACTCCCTCCACACTGTCCTATCACACACTCCCGGGGTCAGACACAGAGTGAATCTCCCTTCACACTGTCCCATCACACACTCCCGGGGTCAGACACAGATTGAAACTCCCTCCACACTGTCCTATCACACACTCCCGGGGTCAGACACAGATTGAAACTCCCTCCACACTGTCCCATCACACACTCCCAGGGTCAGACAGATTGAAACTCCCTCCACACTGTCCTATCACACACCCCCAGGGTCAGACACAGAGTGAAGCTCCCTCCACACTGTATCATCACACATTCCCGGGGTCAGACACAGAGTGAAGCTCCCTCCACACCGTCCCATTACACACTCCCAGGGTCAGACACAGAGTGAAGCTCCCTCTACACTGTATCATCACACATTCCCGGGGTCAGACACAGTGAAGCTCCCTCCAGACTGTCCCATCACACTCTCCCAGGGTCAGACACAGAATGAAACTCCCTCCACACTGTCCCATCACACACTCCCGGGGTCAGACACAGAGTGAAACTCCCTCCACACTGTCCCATCACCCACTCCCAGGGTCAGACACAGTAAAGCTTCTCTACACATTACTATCACACACTCCCAGGACAGGGCCAGCATGGGGTCGACACACCTTAGGGACACCAATAAGCGCCAACGTTGCCATCATGCAAATTCCCCGTGAAATTAGCAGGCCATTTGGTATGGGTTTGGGGCCCACAAGTGGATGAAAGGAAGTCGCAGGGGACAAAGGGGCGGAATGGTACTGATGCCATTGCTCTAGGAACTGATCGAGATTTGATAGGCTAAATACCTCCTGTATGGGTTTCCACCCACAGTCCGAAGAAGTACTGGTCAATTGGTCATTGTAAATTGTCCCGCGATTAGCCTGGGATTAAATTGGGGAATTGCTGGCTGGCTGGCGTGGCTCTAAGGGCCTGTTCTCAATAAATAGAGAAAATTAATAAATCAACATGGCAACAGACCCCATAGTCCACACTGTGCTGCAGTGTGGGAGAGGTTCATGGGTCTGGAGACTGTGCTGCCTCTCCCATGGTGTCAAACGGTGAATTTCCCAGTCAAGGTCATTGTTTGCTCTGCTGCACGTTCCTTGATCATTATACTGCTGCACATGATTGGAGCATTGCATCGTGTGTGATTGGTTGTGTCATGCCATGTGAGCTCCATTGGTAGATACAGCTGGTGGTTTACTGGCATTGTGTTTTATGTTTCACAGATTGGCCACCGCATGGGCGAACAGTTCACCTTTCACTGGTGGGATCATGTCTTTAACAAAGCCGCCGCAAACATCGTAGTGGAAACTGTGGAGGTGCCTGTCTAGTTTGTGAGATTTTCCTGCGTGTACTGTACCCAGCTGTCCTCAAGCTCCCCATTACAGACTTCCAGCTCAGTTCAGCCCAGCAACCATCACCCTGCTTGGTCCCACCACACTAAACATAACCTCAGATATGGTGTTCATATTCTTGGCAAATCATCCCCTATCTGGATAGTGTTCCAGGCCCATCCTGCTACACTTGATTCGGTTAGAGAGCTCAGCTCAGTGTGACTGGGATCTGCTATAGTGTACCACACTGGGCACCACAGGGGAGAAAAAAGCAGTGCCATATTTTTTAGAGAGCTTAAAAGTACTAAAATGAAATTGAAACATGAAGTGAGCCATAGCAAAGACTAAAGTACATAATTCCCAATAAAATGAAATCGAACGTGGGGTGACAGCAGAGTCTCACAGTTCAATCCCAACCTAACATACACAAACTGCTGGAGAACTTAGCAGGTCACCAGCATCTATGGAGAAGAATAAAATAGATCCTGATGAAGGGTCTTGGCCCGAAACATTGACTGGTTATTCCTCTCCATAGATGCTGCCTGACCTGCAGAGATCCCCCCAGCACTTTATGTGTGTTACTCTGGCTGATTTCCAGCATCTCTTGTGTTTTTCAATCCTGACCTCTATAGCTGTCTATGTGGAGTTTGCACGTTCTCCCTGTGACCATATGGGATTCCTCTGGGGGCTCTGGTTCCCTCCCACATCTGAATGAGGTGGTGAGGAGGGGTGTTGAGTTAATAGGCTACTGTAAGTTGGTAAATTGCCACTGCTGACAGGTCTGACAGATATTGGTGAGAAAGTGGGGTGGATTGGTTACAGGGAATGAACAGCAAGGCCCACAGTCAGTCTAACCCTTCCCTCCTACATAATCCTCCATTTTTCTATCATCAATGTGCTGATCTAAAAGTTTCTTAAATGCTTCTGCCACCATCCCTGGCAATGTGTTCCATACACTCATTACTCTGTGTGTGTGTGTGTGGGGGGGGGGGGGGGGGGGAAACAAAAACAATAACAAATAACTTGCCTCTGACATCTTCCCTATACTTTCCTCCAATTACCAAAAATGTCCCCTTATATTAGCCATTTCCACCTGGGGAAAATGCCCCTGGTTGGTTACTTGATCAGAGTTGGACAGTCCACGTTAGGGCTGCGTAAAAGAGCTACCTTTTAATCAGGAGGGTGATGGAGATTTCAAAGGCAGAGTTTTGCAGCGGTTTCTCTGAGTTGAGGAGTGACCCATCGGCAAGAGGCAGTGCATAAAAAAGAGCTCTCTTTTAGTCAGCAAAACTCAGTTTTGTTGCAGTTTCTCTGAGTCGAGGAGCACTAATCAGCGAGAGGGATTCATTAGAAGAGGCCAACAGGAATAATTCCAGTGCAAGTGGAGCGGCCGTTCTTTTGAGTGTGTCAGTGTTTAGAGTGGCTTTTGCTCATCGGGCTCGGGTGTGGTTAATTATCTTGCAGGTTACCCCAGTCTCCCAGAGAAACACATCTACACCAGGTGCACAGAGTTAAGGAACTGGAACTGCAGCTCGATGGCCTTCGACTTATATGGGAGAATGAGGAGGTGACAGACAGGAGCTACAGGAAGGTGGTCACCCTGAGGTTGCTTTAGACTGGTAACTGGGTGACTGTCAGGAGACGAAAGGGTTCTCCTTCACCTGTTCACCTGCAGAGTTCACCTGTGGCCATTCCCCTCAATAATAAATATACAACTTTAGATACTAATGAGAGGGACGACCTACTTGGGGGAGCCATAGTGACTGGGTCTCTGGCACTGAGGCTCAGCTGAGTAGAGAGATGAAGAGGACTGCAGCGTTGATAGGAGATTCCTTAGTTGGAGGCACAGAGACGACGTTCTGTGGACATGATAGAGACATCCGGATGGTATGTTGCCTCCTGGGTGACGGTCAGGTATGTCTCAGATTGGGTCCAAGGGCAAGGGTGAGCAGCCTAAAGTCTTGGTGCACATTGGCACCAATGACATAGGTAGACAGGTGAGGAAGTCCTAAAGAGAGACTTTTGGGGAGCTAGGTAGAAAGCTGAGAAACAGGACTTCCAGGGTAATTATCTCTGGATTGCTGCCTGTGCCACGTGCCAGTGAGGGTAAATTAGAATTATTTGGCAGGTGAATGTGTGGCTGCAGCGGTCAAGGGTTCAGATTTCTGGATCATTGGGATGTCTTCTGGGGAAGGTCTGACTGGTTACACCTGAATCCAAGGGGGTTGACTAGAATTGTTTGGGTGGGTTTAAACTAATTTGGCAGGGGGGTGGGAACCAGTGATAGTGCTGAAGATGAGGTAGTTGGTTTACAAACAGAGGCAATGTGTAGTGAGACTCCTGGCAAGGAGGCTGATGATGGGGCAAATTGCAGTCAACAGGATGAGTTGCAACGTAAAAAGTGGACAAAATCAAAAAGGGTGAACACAGGATGAAGGTGCTATGTTCGAATGTGCGCAGTATATGGAATAAAATAGATGAACTTGTAGCATAGTTACAGATTGGTAGGTATAATGTTGTAGGCATTACTGAATCACGGCTGAAAGAAGATTATAGCTGGGAGTTAATGTCCAAGAATACACACATTGTATCAAAAGGACAGGCAGGAAGGCACAGGGGTGATGTTGCTCTGTTGGTAAAAAAATTAAATCAAATCAGTAAAAAGGGATGACATTGGGTCAGAAAGTGTTGAATCATCGTGGATAGAGCTAAGGAACTGCAAGGGTAAAAAGACCCAGATAGGAATTATATAGAGACCCCCAAACTAGTAAGGATGTGGTCTACAAATTACAATGGGAAATGGAAAATGCAAGCCAAAAGGGCAATGTTACAATAGTCATGGGGATTTCAATATGCAGTTAGATTGGGAAAATCAGGTTAGTGCAGGATCCCAAGAGGAGGAATTTGTAGAATGCCTACAAAGTGGCTTTATAGAGCAGTTCATGGTTGAGCCCACTAGGGGATCAGCTATTCTGGAGTGGGTGTTGTGCAATGAACCAAAATTGATTAGAAAGCTCAAGGTGAAAGAACCCTTAGGGGAAAGTGATCAAAATAAATTCACCTTGAATTTTGAGAGTCACATGTATCAGTATTACAGTGGGATTAAATCAGTATTAAAGGGAATTACAGAGGCATGAGAGAGGAGTTGGCCAGAATTGATGGGAAAAGAACACTGGCAGGGATGATAGCAGAGCAGCAATGGCTGGAATCTCTGGAAATAATTTGGAAGGTATAGGATGTAAACGTCCCAAAGAGGAAGAAGTATTCTAAAGGCAAGATGACACAACCATGGCTAACAAGAATTCAAAGCCAGCATAAAAGCCAAAGAGGGACATATAATAGAGCAAAGATTGGTAGGAAGTTAGAGAATTTGGGAAGATTTTAAAAACCAACAGAAGGCAATTTTAAAAGTCATTAAGAAGGTAAAGATGGAATACAAAAGAAAGAGGATACCAGAAGTTTCTTCAGGTACATAAAATATAAAAGAGAGGTGAGAGTGGCTATCAGACCACTGGAAAACGATGTTGGAGGTAGTAATGGGGGGCAAACTGAATAAGTATGTTGCATCAGTCTTCACTGTGGAAGACACTAGTATGGTGGAAGTTCCAGAGATCATGAAGTATGTTAAGTTACCATTACTTGGGAAACTGAAAGGTCTGAAGGTAGATAAGTCAGCTAGACCAGATGGTCTGCACTCCAGGGTTCTGAAAGAAGTGGGTGAAGAGATCATGGAAACATTAGTAATGATCGTTCAAGAATCCCTAGATTCTGGAATGGTTCCAGAAGATTAGAAAATTGCAAACATCACTCCACTCTTCAAGAAGGGAGAGAAGCAGAGGAAAGGAAACCATAGGCCAGTTAGGCTGACCTCAGTGGATGGGAAGATGTTGGAGTTGATTGTTGAGGATGTGGTTTTGGGGTACTTGGAGGCACATGATAAAATAGACTGTAGTTAGCATGGTTTCCTCAAGGGAATATCTTTCCTGACAAATCTGTTGAAATTCTTTGAAGAAATAACAAACAGAATAGACAAAGGAGAATTGGTTGATGTATATTTGGATTTTTAGAAGATCTTTGATAAGGTGCCACCCATAGTATTACAGGAAAGATTCTAGCGTGGATAAAGTAGTGGCTGAGTGGCAGGAGGCAGAGAGTGGGAATAAAGGGAGCCTTTTCTGGTTGGCTGGCTGCCAGTGACTAGTGGCGTTCCACAGGATTTTGTGTTGGGACCAATTCTTTTTACGTTGTAAATGATTTGGATGATGGAATTAATGGCTTTGTTGCAAAGTTTGCAGACGATACAAAGATAGGTGAAGGGGCAGGTAGTTTTACAGAAGTAGAAAGGCTGCAGAAGGAGTTAGGTTAGGAAAAGTGGCAGATGGAAAACAGTGTTGGGAAGTGCATGGTTATTCACTTTGGTAGAAGAACTGAAAGGATTGACTGTTCTAAATGTAGAGAAAAATACAAAAAAAAACTGAGGTGCAAAGGGACTTGGGAGTGCTTGTACAGGATTCCTTAATTTGCAGGTTGAATCTGAGGAAGGAAAATGAGATGATAGCATTCATTTCAAAAGGACTAGAATATAAAATCAAGGATGCAACATTGAAACTTTATAAAACACTGGTGAGGTCTCACTTGGAGTATTGTGTGCAATTTTGGACCCCTTATCTTAGAAAGGATGTGGTTCAAAAGAGGTTGATGAAAATGATTCCAGGGTTGAATGGCTTGACATATGGAGTACATTTGATGGCTCTAGGCCTGTATTCACTGGAGTTCAGAGGAATGAGAGGTGACCTTATTAAAACCTATTGAGTGGTGAAAGGCCTTGATAAAGTGGATGTACATAGGATGTTTCCTGTGGTTGGAAAGTCTTCAGATCAGAGGACACAGCCTCAGAATAGAGGGGAGTCCTTTTCGAACGAACATCAGGGGGAATTTCTTTAGCCAGAGAGTGGTGAATCTGTAAAATTCGTTACTGTAGAGACCAAGTATTTACATATTTAAGCAGAGGTTGATAGTTTCTTGATCGGTCGGGGCATGAAGGGATACAGGGAGAAGGCAAGAGAATGGGGCTGGAGGGTAATGGATCACCCATGATAAAATGGCAGAGCAGACTTGATGGGCCAAATGGCCGAGCTCAGCTCCTATTTCTTATGGTTGTATCATCTTGTACACCTCTATCAAGTCACCTCTCATCCTATTGTGCTTCAAAGAGAAAAGCCCTATCTAGCTCACTCAACCTATCACAGTCTAGGCAGCGTCCTAATAATCTCCTCTGCACCCTCTCTAAAGCTCCCACATCATTCCTATGAGGTAACCAGAACTGAACACAATACTCTTTTAAGTGTGATCTAATCAGAGTTTTAGAGAGCTGCAACATTATCTTGTGGCTCCTGAAATCAATCCCGAGTAATGGAAGTCAACACACTATATACCTTCTTAACCACTTATCATCTTGCCTGGCGACTTTGAATGATCTGTGGATGTGGACTCCCAAGACCCCTTTGTTCCTTCTGCTAAGAATTGTACTGTGAAGCTGGCATAAAACTCCTTGGAGAGGATGGCCTGAGTTGCAGAGAAGTATACTCTCCACACGGTTGTCTCCTCAAAATAGACTGGCCTGTCTCAGTGCCAGGTAACTTTGGGAAGTCTGCTCTCCCACAGTGTCCAGTATCCTGAGAGTTTGGCCTGCAGTTCACCTTGGACCTCTGTCCAGCTGAATGCCCCCTGAAGCAGAAAATGCCAGAAACTCTGAGCAGGTTGGGCAGCATCTGAGGGGAGCATCTCTCTCCATATACTACCTGTACTGCTGAGTGTTTCCAGCCATTTCTGGTTTGATTTCAAATCCCTAGCATCTGGTTTTCAAACCTGCTCTATGAAGGTCATTTAAGAATGTGAAATTTTTAAACAGAAGTGCCATTGAAGGGGTTATGGTGTAAGGAGGCAGTTTATAAAGTAACACACCCGAAATGGTGGAGGAGCCCAGCAGGTCAAGCATTGTCTACGGAGGAGAACAAACAGTCAGTAAGACCCTTCAGAACTGGAAAGGAAGGAGGAAGAAGCCAAAGTAATAAGGGTGATGAGGTTGGGTCGTTGGGCAGCTTACACTCTATGAATAGAGTGTATGTTACCTGGGTCTCAGAGGCTCCTGGACACAGCTTTTAAGAGGGGAACATGTGTCATGGGAGGGTAACGTGACACAAGGAATGGGAACTGAGACTGGAGAACTTTTATTGGGAGGATGGTTATCAGACTCGAATCACACAGCAAAGAAAGAGGTCATTTGGCCCTTTTCGTTCATGATAACTACACCAATTCCATTTACCTGCATTATCTCCCTAGACATTTTCTACACCTTGGATGGTTCAAAAAAGCACAGATACAAGAGGGGAGAGGCAAACTCTTTACACAGGGTAGTGAGTATTTGGAATGAGCTGCCAGAGAAAAGAGGTTGAGGTGGGTACAAATGCAACATTTAAGAGGCATTTGGATAGGTACATGGAGGGGAGGGGCTTGGAGAGTTAGACGCTGAAGACAGGCAACTGGGACTAGCGGAGGATGCTGTGGTCAGCCTAGACCTGATGGGCCAAAGATCCTGTTTCCTTGCCGTATGACTCATCCATATGTTCTTTAACTATTGTAATTGTACCCACCTTCACCACTTCCTGCAGCTCGATCCAGATATCACCACTGATGTGTGGAAAACTGACCCCTTCCAATCCCCTTTAAATGATGCAGGGGTTTGTCCTAAAACCTTGGCTCTTTATACTCACCACAGATGCTGCCTGACTTGATGATTTCCTCCAGCATTTTGTGTGTGTTACTCTTGACTCGCTATCCAAGATCTACCTAAACCCTCTTACAAAGACCATAATCCTCTGTTTTCTTTCATATATGTGGCTGTCTGAATCTCTGGAATGTCCCCGATGTGTCTGCCTCTGTCACCACCCCCAGTCGTGTGTTCCAAGTACTCAGCATTCACCATTCTGTGTAAAAAAAAATTTAAAACACTACTTCTGACCTTCCTATACTTTTCCTCCAATCTCCTTAAAATTATGCTATCTCATATTAGCTATTGTTGCCCTGGGAAGAGGTGCTGGCTGTCTCTCTATCTATGCCTCTCATAATGTTGTAGACCTCTTATCAAATCACTTCTCACCCTACTTTGCTCCCAAGAAAAGTCTTAACTTGCTCAACCTCTCCTCATGTGACATGTTCTCTAATCTATGCAGCATCCTGGTAAATCTCTGCACCCTTTCAAATGAATTGAGCGCATTACTCCCAAGTGTGGTCCAACGAGGGTTTTAGAGAGTTGCAGCATCATCTCATGGTTTTTAAACTCACACATGGTGGCCAGAACATGCAGTTTAACCAATGTCTTGTTAAACTGCACATGACATTTGATCTTTAGGGGTTGGTTGGTATTATGTGGGAGTTGCCTTTCGGGTCCATGCCGGCCACTGTGACTCAGTGCACCGTTCCACAATGGCTCTGTCGTCACTCTGACTTTCCCATAGGACGGCGTGGAGGTGCGGAAGGCCAGGAATACAGAGCAGGAACAAGGACCCATCAGCAACAAGAAGCCGCGGAAAGCCCAACAATGCCGGGACCTGCTGTATGGGCGGTTTGTCAAGGTACCCAGTCCACGGTCCAGTCAGGGCTCTGAAACTCCTCTTCTCTGCCCCCCCAATCCCCACCTTAGTCCTCTGTGGTCTCTGTAACTCTCCCCAGCCCTCCGATCTGCAGTTCTAGCCCCAGTGACCAATATTGGTGGCAGTGCCTGGACTTCCACATCTCTCCCCTGGGGCTTGGTGCTGATGGCTGCCCACTGCACCTTGTCTGGGGCAGTTGGACACACAGTATCCTGGCTTGATTCACAGATGTTTCAGGCTGCTGTTCGTCCCCACTGAGACCCAATCCCCTGCACTCTGGACCTGCTAAGGGAGTGAGCAAAAAAAATCAAACCCCATCATGCCCAGCCCCAGCTGACCTGAGCCTATGAACCATGACCTAGTCATGTGTCCTGGGGTCAGGACTTGGTGAATGGGAGTCAGTTGGATTGTCCGCTCCCGCCCTGTGCGGCATGACTGACTCTGCATTGGGGATAGGAGGAAGAGGCTATTCCACTGTTCAGGCGGAATGTTCCGATCTCCATCTTGGCCTCCTTTCTATCCTCAGGCAATGAGATTCTGGATCCCAATCCACCGATCGACCCTGCATCCCGTTTAACAGCTGTGGGAGAGGGCATTCTGGATCTACGCCCACTCCCAGTCTCCGGGAATGAAGCAAAGGCCTTCCTGCCTCTCAGCTTAAGATGGTGCTTCACTTGTCCCAAGTCCCATGCACCAGAGGAACAACTTCCCTCTCTGATGTATAAGTAACACAGAAAATGTCTAAAAGTTCAGCAAGTTGGAGCACTGGTGGAGAAAGAGCGAGACAGACGTACAAAATTTCCCCCAGAACCATTTTTCCCCTCACCTAATGATACTCCTTCCCCAGGCCACGGACATACTCTCCCATCACCAGTTCTTTCTCCCACCACCCACTGAATCCCATTCCACAGCCCAAAGACATGCCTCCATCACTTACTCTCTCCTCCCACCATTGAATACCCTCCCATGGGCCATGGACATTTTTCCCCCATCACCGACTCCCCCCCACCCACTGAATCCCCTTCCATAGGTCACGGATGTTCTCCCCTACTTAATGTCAAAGGCCCTCGGTCAACAGCATGTTTCTCTCTCTCTCTCAAGTTCCAATTGTTGCAAACTCCCTTCGATCTGGTCACACGCTGGATCCAAACTCCTTTGAACCATGTGGGTGGTGGATAGAACAGGTTGGCTGCGACCACTGTTGAACTGTTTAGCCAGCTTCCTTTAGATGGGAGCAGGTAGGAGGTGTTGCTCAACCCTGCTGCTACCTCTCACGTAGCCCTGCAGTCATGCTCCAGTTCCCTGTGGAAACTCGATGTTGGATCCAAGCTAATGTATAAAATCGCAAACACGAGATCATCTGCAGATGCTGGAAATTCAAGCAACACAAACAAAATGTTGGTAGAACGCAGCAGGCCAGGCAGCATCTATAGGAAGAAGTACAGTCGACGTTTCAGGCCGAGACCCTTCGTCATGACTAACGGAAAGAAAAGATAGTAAGAGATTTGAAAGTAGGAGGGGGAGGTGTGAAGCTAAGAGCTGGGATGTTGATTGGCAAAAGGGATACACAGCTAGAGAAGGGAGAGGATCATGGGACAGGAGGCCTAGGGAGAAAGAAAGGGGGAGGGGAGCACCAGAGGGAGATGGAGAACAGGCAAGGAGTGATTGTAAAAGGGGCAGAGAGAGAAAAAAAGGGGGGGATAATAAATAAGGGATGGGGTAAGAAGGGGAGGAGGGGCATTAATGGAAGTTAGAGAAATCAATGTTCATGCCATCAGGTTGGAGGCTACCCAGACGGAATATAAGGTGGTGTTCCTCCAACCTGAGTGTGGCTTCATCTTGAATGTATAAGATGGTGGTTCCTGCCACGTCCTGTCCAGTTGAAGGGTCTTGACCTGAAATGTTGACTGTCTATTCCCCACCCCCGCAAGATGTTTCCCAGCCTTCTGAGTCCCTTTAACAGTTTGTGTGTGGCTGCAGATTCCAGCACCTGCTCCTTTATCCTGATTTGGGAACTCCCTGTTCCTCACACCCCTGCGGGATTCCTGTAATCTTGCTACAGTTCCCTGTGGATGATCACTGTCTATTTATAACTTGCCATGTAGGATGCTAGTTCTTGCTGCTTTGTCTGGTTGCCTGTGGTGCCTCCACTGTTGATAGGAGCCACCCTGGTGTCCACACCCCTACACCACCTCACTCAGCTTGCTCTGTCTCTACAGGCGGCCACGCTAACACCTGACAAACAGCAGCAGGAGGTGCCTCCGAGTCCAGAGGGGAGCGACAGTGACAGTACCAGTGACGAAGATGAGAAACTGAACCTCTCGTCGACCACCAGGTACCCACTAACCTGCAGAGCTGTGTGTAAGGGGAGTCCAGGGAGGGGTGGGGGATCCACACTGATGGTTCAGTTCTTCTGGGCTTGCTGCCCCTTACTCTCCCCACCCCATGCCCCACAACCTCACCCTTCAGTCACCAGCTTTCTCTCTCCCCTGGCCTATCGCTTCATCTCACTCGCATCTTCCCCACTACCACTTCTCTCCCCCCCCCCCCCCCCCAACCCTTACTCACGCCACCCACCCTCCCTCACAGGGCAGTGATGATTGTAGGGGGTAGGGAAGGCAGGAGGATCCTGCAGGCTGTTGCTAACTCCCTCTGCTCTTTTCTGGGCACAGGCTGACCAATGAAGAGCTGGTCCAGGTCTGCGGAGGCCGCACCGCCCACAAGTGAGTACAGGCTGCAGTTTGATCTCCTCACCTGTTCTGGCCAGCTACCGGCCGCTGTCCTGACCATCCCCTCCCACCTCCTCATAGTTGGGAGCTTAACATCAACGGATACACTTTGTATCAAAAGGACAGGCAGGAAGGCATAGGTGGTGGTGTGGCTCTTTTGGTAAGAGATGGAATTACATCTTTAGAAACAGGTAACATAGGTCCAGAGAACATTGAATCTTTGTGAGTGGAGTTAAGAAACTGTAAGGGTTAAAAAAAAATTATGAGAATCATATATAGGCCTCCAAATAGTAGCCAAGATGTGAGATTGAGATTGAAAAGCGAGCTGGAAAAGCCACGTAAGTAGGGTAGACACTATTGTAATGGGGGACTTCAATATGGAAGGGGATTAGGAAAATTGGGTTGATGTCGGATTGCAAGAGAAGGAATTTGAACGCCTACAAGATGGCTCTTTTGAGCGCTTGTGCTTAAATCTACTCGAGAAAAGGCTACCTTAGATTGGTGTTGTGTAATAATCCAGACCTTATTAGGGAGTTTAATGTAAATGAACCCTTAGGACGCAGTGATCATAATATGATTGAATTCATACTGCAGTTTGAGAGGGAGAAGCACAAGTCAGATGTATCAATATTGCAATGGAATAAAGGGAATTACAGAGGCATGAGAGAGAAGCTTGCCTAGGTGGATTGGAAGAGGATACTGGCAAGGATATCGACAGAGCAGAGATGGCTGAAATTTCTGGGAATAGGCATACTCAAAGTCTTAAGGTGGGTAAGTCACTTGGGCCAGATGGACTACATCCTGGAGTCCTGTGAGAGGTTGCTGACGAGATAACGGATTCATTAGTCATGACCTTTCAAGAATCACTTGATTCTGGCATGGTGCTGGAGGACTGGAAGATTGCAAATGTCACTCTGCTCTAAGGGAGGAAGACAAAGGAAAGGGAATTATAGGCCTGTTAGCCTGACCTCTGGGTGGGAAAGTGTTGAAGTCTAGTATTAAGAATGAGGTTTCTGGGTACTTGGAGACTAATGATAAAATAAGTCAAAGTCGGTACAGTTTCTGTGAAGGGAAATCTTGACTGACCAATCTGTTCTTCGAAGACGTAACAAGCAGGGTGGAGAAAAGAGAGGCAGTGGATGTCATTTACTTAAGATTTTCAGAAGGAATTTGATACTGTGCCACACATGAGGCTGCTTAACAAGATAATATCTTATTGCATTACAGGAAAGATAGTGATATGGATAGAGGAATGAGTGACAGACAGAAGGCAGTGAGTGGGGATAAAAGGGGCCTTTTCAGATTAGCTGCCAGTGACTGGTGGTGTTCCTCGGGGGTCAGTATTAAGGCGGCTGCTTTTCATGTTGTTTGTCAGTGATTTAGATAATGAAATTGATAGATTTGTGGCAAAGTTTGCGGATGATACAAAGATAGATGGAGGGGTAGGTTGTGCTGAGGAAGCGATGCGATTGCAGTAGGATGGGCAAAAGAATTGGCAAAAATAGTGGCAGTTGGAATACAGTGTTGGGAAACGTATGATAATTTATTTTGGTAAAAGGACCAATAGTACTTAATTTAAATGGGAGAAGGTCCAAACATCAGAAGTGCAGAGGGACTTCGTGCAAGATTCCCAAAGGTTCATTTACAGGTTGAATGTGATAAAGAAGGCAAATGCAAAGTTGGCATTTATTTCAAGGGAAATAGAATATAAAAACAAGATAATACTGAGCCTTTAAAAGACACTAGTCAGGCTGCACTTGGAGTATTGTCAACAGTTTTGGGACCCATATCTCAGAAAGGGTGTATTGTCATTGGAGAGAGTCCAGAGGATGTTCACGGGGATGATTTTGGGAATGAAGGGGTTAACATATGAGGCGTGTTTGGCAGCTTTGGGCCCGTACTCACTGGAATTTAAAAGAATGTGGGAAGACTCACATTGAAACCTACCAAATATTGAAAGGTCTAGATAAGGTGGATGTGGAGAGAATGTTTCCTGTGGTGGGGGTATCCAGAACTAGTGGGCACAGCCTCAAACTGAGGGGTGACCCTTTTGAACAGAGGTAAGGAGACTTTTTTTTAGCCAGATAGTAGTGAATCTGTTGAATACTCTGCCACAGACTGCAGTGGAGGCCGATTCCGTGCGTATATTTAAGGTGGATGTTGAGATTCCTGATTGGTCAGGGCATCAAAGGATCTGGTGAGAAGGCAGGTGTATGGGTTGAATGGGATCCAGGATCAGCCATGATGGAATTGGAGAGTGGACTCAATGGGCTAACTCTGCTCCTATGTCTTATGGTCTTCTCTCCCTCTGTCCCCAGGGGCGCCCGGCATGGCGTGACCATGAACGCCAAGCTGCTACGGCTGGAAGAGCAGGAGAAGGAGTTCATGGCGAAGTATGGGCGGCAGCAGCGAGTGGCCGGCATCGTGGCGACAGAAGATGGTGTGGACCGGGTGGAGGAGGAGGAGAGGAGGAAGAGGAAGAAGAAAAAGCGCACCAGCCCAGCCAAGGATGTTGGGGCTGAGGGGTGGCTGAAAAGTGAGGAGGGCGTGGAAACTGAGGGTACCGGTCCCAGTTCGCAGGCAGCTGATGAGCTAATCCCGAGGAGGAAGGCAAAGCGGCACAAACGCAGACGGGGAGCCAAAGGAGGACTGCAGAGCGAGAGCAACCTTGAATGCAGAGACACAGGGGATGGAAGGACGTGATCTGTGGCCTCCCTCCCCCTTTGCCTAAGCAGTGGTCCCTCTGTGCCATTGCCTGTCACAGCCAGGTTTCAACCTTTCCTGCGGTATCCCTGCATTTCAGTGGATCAGTTTGCCAAATGACCTTACTAAAGACCATCAAAGCTCGATGGTTAAAACACAAGTTACTCCCATCACACACCTCTGTTGAGCAATGTTCTAGTATAAGAAATTCATACTGACTCCCCTGATTAATCCGAGCATCTCTAACTTCTGTTTGATGTCATGTTTTAGAATTTTCCCTGGAGTCTGCCCCTCCACCAACAACAAGCAGACTGGCCTGTATATATTCCTCCTGTCCTCCCAACAGATGAGACTGGCCTGTAGTTATTCCATCTGACCACTAAATGTGTTCTCTCATCTGTTCATTGTATTTTACATTGTTCCTTTATATCAATGGCTACATGACAACAGGCAGAGAACTTTACACCTCCACATTTCAACTGTTGAGAGTGACTCTCTAATAAGCTCCCCTCGTTCCTTTCTCACCCGACCCTGAGAGTTCACAGAATGCCTTTGCTGCTACTTCCCACACACCATCTCAGCAGTACACTGGGGTCATAGTGTGGCATTTGATTTTTGATGCTCCTCAGGGCTTTCTGCTGTATCTGCCACTGCAAGCCAGTGGTAGATGGGAGACAGCTACAGTACCCTGCCTTAAACAGGGAGGTCGGACAGATAGCAAAGAGGTAGTGCCACTTGTTTGAAATTAAACTCAAGTCAACTGAACCAACTTTACTCATTCCTTTTATTGTGTAGCTGAAAGTCTGACTCCTGTTTGTGCTAGAGAAACATTCCTGATTAACCCTTGGCACCGTAACTGTGCTGTGAAGAAGGGACAGTATGTACTGAGGGCTGTTCTTCAGAGAGATGTTAAACCCCAGCCACATTAACAAACCTCACAGTACTGAGAGTGAGAAGAACTCCGATCAGTTCCCTGGTAGGATTGTCACGCCATTCCAATCGGACACAATCTTAGCTGGTGTTTTTGGGCATTGGGCTCCCAGCAGGATCTGAGCAAGCCTGGAGATACACTTCCGCAATGAGGTGGAAGTGAAAATCTCTAAAACTCCGAGACGTAAACAAAATTTAAAACAGTGATTATGATCAAGGAAACTGCTTTGGCAGCAGGGAGTGGGTAACAGAGGGAAGATGGGGTGAGCATTTCCACACAGCCAGTTGCTGTGCTGGGAGATGGTGGGATCACATTCATCAGGGACTGGGTAGCGCAGAGAGAAGCGGAGGATGGGGGAGCGTTTCCATGCAATCATTTTCTGCCCAAGGAGATGGCGGGACCACATTCAGCAAGGAGTCCGACCTACACTGGAGAGAGGGAAGCATTCCAAAGAACCCTTTCAGAAAGCTGGCAGGGTGTAAGGTCTGCTGTGCTGTGATTCATGGTGTACTCTGAGGCTTCCATCTGCTCAGATTCCTAGTAGCAGCTGCAGCAGTGGAGTGAGCGCGAGATCACCTGTCCACAGGAACACATCACCCTGCAGCAGAGGGGTCACAGCAGCTGCAGGACGCAATCGGTGCCAGGGTACTCTGGAAGGTTGAGACCATACTTCTTCTCCAGGGCCGCGGGCACAAAGCGGCCGCCCAGGAAGTGGTAGCGGCCAGTGAAGTGGCTGGCTGCCTTCTTGGGGGCAGTGAGTGAGATGAGCATGTCGGGCTGGATCCCCTGTGGGTTGCCCTTCTCCACGTTCCAACCTGTCAGAGAGGCAGAGGAGGCAGTGTCAAGTCAACAAGACAAGGTTACAGCACGATCCAGGTCAACTGGGCAGGTGGGCCGAGGAAGGGCAGGGCACTGGGAAGGGTGTTTTTGGGGCTGAGGTACAGTACATGGTTCTGTGAAAGAAGCACAGGCAGGTTGGTGAAGAAGGCATTTAGCATCCTGGCCTTCATTGGTCAGGGCACCAAGTATAGGAGTTGGGATGTCATGGTACAGAAACATCATCCGCCCTCTTGTTCCCTTGCCCCATCCCTGTGTCACCAAATTCCCCAGAACTAGTTATAGACACCCATCAGAATTTTGAACAAGTTATTACCCCCTCAAAACCATTAAGAATTTGAATGTTATTATCCCTTAAAACCTGTCAGGGATTTGAATTACACCTCCCTTTAGTTTTTTTTCCTTTCCACAAGAAGTAGAGTCCAACTGGAACTAGACACAGCTCAAGAATTGTGGATAGAGATGAGGAAAACTGCTATTCCCAAAGAGTAGGGATTCTGTGGAATTCTCTACCCAGGGAAACAGTAGAGTCTACTACATTAAATATATATAAGACAGTAGATTTTTGCATCGCAGGGGAATTCAAGTTTGTGGGGGGAAAAGGCAGGTAGAGATGAGCCCATGGCCAGATCAGCCACAATCTTTCTGAATGACAGAGCAGGCTCAACGGGCCAGATGGATTACTAGTGTTCCTAGTTCTTAAGTACAACCTACCTATGGAACGGAAGACCTCGCCCTGGGAATGTTTTTGAAATCCTAAGGACCTTCCTGAAGCTGCCCCCAGTTCTCTGGCTGGGACCCCACTGGGGATTGAGTAGTGTAACGCAGAGGGCTCCTGTTTCTGTTCATCAACACCTCTTCCCACCCATATATTCACACACACATATACACAGCAAGGTGAAGCTGGTGTAGTACTCACCGGATGGGATGTCCACACTGGCGATGGGGATGGTCACTGCCTCCAGTATAGTCAGGATGGAGGCAAAGGGCTCGCGGGCTTCACCCTTGAAGCTGAACCCGAAGATGGCGTCCACCACTAGGTTGTAGACCTCGTCAATAAGGGCAGGCTGTTAGGCGATGGGCAGTGCGTCAGACAACAGCTCACACTGCACCCACAACATGATCAATGGCCCACAGAAGGGCATCACCAGTACATCTCCCACAGAGCAACAGGAGGGAAGAGGGAAATTCAGGAAAGATCAGCAGTCTAGAACGATCATTTTACCGTGGAGACAGTAGCCAGTGGAAGGCCTGGAGTTTGCAATTGTTGGGGGCAGGTAGCCCAGGGATTGGGGAGCAGGTGGGGGGGGGGGGGTTGGGATGATAGGGAGCCAGTTTTGGAAAGCACAATGTGGGTGCTGGGGGGGGTATGTAAAGTGGTAGAAAAGAAAATGCGAATTGGAACAGAGCCACTGCATGGGGGGGGGGGGGGGGGGGGGGAATGTGGATAATGGTCCCAGAATGGCCTGGATCTGCAATGATCAGGATTCTGGTTGGGATGCGGGACAGCCGGAGTTGGGAAGCTAGAGGGTGGAGATTGCTGAGATGAAGAGAGATTCAGGAGGCAGTGATCTACAGAAGGAACTGCACATGGTTTGAATCAAACACCCACTCTCACAATGGAGTTGCAGGACTCACCTCAGATGGGAATTCTGCCAGGAAGGGGATGTCCATTTTCTGGCATTGTGTGGTGAGTGACTGGAAGAGAGGCTTACTGGACTGTTTTGGGTAGAAGATGGCTGGTTCGTAGCCCTGCACAGGGAGAGAACGGTCATTGGCATGGCATAACACATCAACGGCAGACGCCCCTGCCAAGGTCATGCAGAACCACACAGCAACGTAGCCCCAGTCAGTCTATTCCACTGTTCATGGCCAAGCTGCATAAGCACTGCCCAACTAAGCCCCCACACTTTGTTTGCAGAATGTCAGTAACACCAGCATGTATAGCCTTTCCTTAAAGAGCCCTCAAAATTGGCAACAAGCACACTTCTTGAACAAACCCTCCTCAGGCTTCCATCTGGGTACAGGTATCAATCAATTTTAACCGACGTTTTGAAGACAAACTGTGCCATCCTCGTCAGGGTGATGAAGATGGCAGAGTTTGTCATTGAAACATTCGTTAAAATCGATACCTGTACCTGCGTGGAAGCCCAAGAAGAGTTTATTCATTATACAAGCTGGGAAAACACTGGATCCTTTTTCAAACACACTTCTCCATACGTTGGTGAGGCTGACCCCACAGGGCAATCACAGAATCAGTCCTTTTGGCTGAACCTGTCCAAGCTGTTCTCTGCCCATCCGCGCTACTCCCAGAACCATATGCATCTTAAATGCAGTGACTGTATTTGATTCCAGCACATTTGAGTATCAGCCACCCTGTGTAAAACATTTACCCCTCAGATACTTTTTAAATCATCTTCCTCTCACCTTAAACATGTTTTTTTTATACACAGGAAGAGGCTCTTCAGCCTACCATGTTATACTAATTAATGATGCCTAATTAAACCAATCCCTTCTGCCTACACAATTTTCACGTCTCTGCATTCTCAGCATCTTAAACATCTCTGTCATATGTTCCACATTCCAGGCACCCACCACTCTGTAAAAGAAAACTTGCCCCACACATCTCCTTTGAACTTCCCCCCCCCCCCCCCACCTCATCTTAAATGCATGCCCTGTGGTATTAAACATTTCCACCCTGGCTGTCTACCCTTGTCTCTTTGCCTCATCATTGCGTAAGCTTCTACCAGGTTTTTTTTGATGGGAAATTGATTCTATGTAACTTCTCATAATCGTGTACGTAATTGCACATCTCTACCAGCCCGTCTCTCAGGAAAATAAGTCCCAGTCTGTCCAAACTCTCCCCAGAACTAAAGTCTTCCATTTCAGACAACATCCTGGTGACTGTCCTCTGCACCAGGCAGAATTCTAGTCTCAGCAAATTCTACCTCAATACATTATATAATAATCTGATCTGTATGAACAGTACACAAGACAAGCTTTTCACTGTATGTGTGATAATAAACCAATACCATTCTCATAACTCTTCCTTACACTCTTTTCAACGTAATGACAGCCATGTGGCCTAATGAAAAAGGTGTCTGATAAGTATTAGAATGAGCAGCAGCCCTGCCACATCATTTGCCATTCAATAGACATAACTCTGCTGTATATTTAGGGTGGCACAGTAGTGTAGAAATTAGTGTAATCCTATTACAGCACCAGCAACCTGGGTTCAATTCCCACTGCTGTCTGGAAGCAGTTTGTATCTTCTCCTTGTGACTGAGTGTTTCCTCTGAATGCAGCAGTTTGCTCCCACACCCAAAGATGTACCGATTAGTGGATTATTTGGTCACAAAGGTGTAGTTGGGCTGTATTTCAAAATAACAAAAATAAAACCTGTTGGCCAAACCCATACACAATAACAATCTCAGAGCTTTAGCTTGTCCCATTCGGTCCAATCTCAGTCCCTTGAGCCCTGGCAGCATCCTGGTCAATCTTTTCTGCACTCTTTGCAGTTTAATATCATCATTCCTATGGCTGATACAGAATAACACTCCGCGTGCGGTCTCACGGGTCAGTGTCCTGTACAACAGCTCAGTGTCTAACCACAAGAGATTCTGCAGGTGCAAGAAATCCAGACCAACACACAGAACGCTGGAGGAGTTCAGCAGGTCAGGCAGCACCTATGGAAAGAAATAAGGAGTCAATGTTTCAGACTGAGGTCCTTCATCAGGACCCTGGGAGTGTGGTGCTTACAAAAAGCTTGAGATGCCTCGCGCACACAAGTCCATCCCCGCCATTGTTGCCCGGTCCACACACGATCAACACAGTGGGGTTTTCTTTCCGTAGCGATGACAGTGGGTATGCCTGAAAGATGATTAGAGAGAGAGAGATGAGTGAGGGCAGCAATGTTTTGCCTATCAATGTGAGGCTACACACGCTGGTGGGGGCTATCACAGCCCAACGGTATCTGGCACCAAGCAAGTGGGATCCGAAGGAACTCCCTCAAACCCTGTGTCAGATGGCCTGTCACTCCCATTTGGTGGAGCTGAGAGGTAATGAGTCCCTGTCCTTCCATGCTCTCTACGGTGCGCAGGGATGGTCAGATTACCACAAAACAGAGGGTGCCTGGAGTCTATGTACAAATGAGCTGTTCGTTTACCCAGGGACAAAGTCCTCCCCTTCCCAGGGTTGTTCAGACACCAACCTTGGCAATGGCAGTGGCACAGCTGAGACCTGCCAGCTCCATCAACTGGTCCACACTGAACCGGTACTCGGTGAACAGCTCCTGGTCAATGTTCTGAGCCTCCTCCTGTCTGTGGGCGAGAGGTCACACTCTTCGTTAATCACACCCCACCCCACCCCAGGGAGACCTCTACCCACAGGTGGCAAAAGGGAGTTTGGGTAGGGGGCAGTGTTGTACCCCTCGACAGAGTGGGTGACCACTGGACGAGGATGGGAAAGGGGCCATAACCTGGAGACCACCACAGTCACTGAACCTGCTCATGGGACAGCAACATGCCATTCAGCCCTTCCAGTCTGTCAACTTGAATGGCTTCCTACCCCTTTATACCCCACAAAATGGCATCCCCCCAATAAATGCTTAACTGCTCCCTCTGTGGGCAGCGTCACAGATCTCCCTACTTCACCCTTTATGGAGGTGACCTGGCATCATCTTAAACTTTGCCCCACATCCACCCACCTGCTCCAACTTCCTCCTCCTCTGAGGGACAGTGGCTGGAAAGGAATTTTACAAGATCAGGAGCAGTGAATCGTGAGATCCTCTGGCCTGGAGTGTGGGCAAGACCAGATTACTGGGGACATTACAAATGATCAGGTGCGGTGGGGAACTTGGACAGATCACCCATGATGGGTCAGTTGCTCCATTTCATCAAGGTTCAATTCCCACCACTCTTTGTAAGGAGTTCTGTATGCTCCTCCCATGATTGTTCATGGTTTCCTCCGGGTCTTCCAGTTCCCTCCCACAGACAGAGGATTGTGCTAGGGGCACAACATAAGTAGCGCATTTCACATGTTAATATACATGTGACAAATAAAGCTAATCTTTCTTTCACTTTTACACTCAAGGGAACCTCATCCAGGGGAGGAGACATTGTCTAATGGTGTCTGGTCATCTCTAGCTTGGACAATGTCTCCTCACTGGATGAGGGGACCCAGTGTGGTCTCCAAACGCGGTCCCTCCAAGCCAAGGCATCCCAGATCCTCTGGGCCAAAGGGTTAATGTTGCGATGATTTACCAGAGCCCACAGTTACTCCTCCACCCTCCCCAAGGTTCTCTCGACCAACTCCCTGCTCTGACTTACCCCAGGTACTTCAGGGCTTTCCCACTGGGGGCAGGACAGTTGAGGTTCCCCTGGCCTGACATCACTGGCCACTGGGTTCTAGGGCAGAGGAAGCCTGGTCCCCGAGAGAGTCCCTGCCCCAAGCCACGGGCAGCCAGCCGCGTCGAGACGAACACGCCAAGGCTTAGGAGGGTCCTGAGCCCAGACATTCAAGAGCCACCACGGGACAGCTGGCCTGGAGGGGAGAGAACAGGCTCAGTGAGAGACCCGGCACTGTCACAGTTCCGTGGGACATCCCACAGCTTCTCCCAGGAAGTGAAAACCCTCAGTAACTCGCACCACCACCACCCAGGGATGCAGGAAACATGAGCAGCGATAGCCCACGCAGCCCCACCACTCAAAATGATGATGACTGATCTACATAGGTCTGCTCTAACAGTCCCTATGGCCCTCAGTTCCTTCACCTCCTGCAACTCCATTTCCACTTTACATACACCTAGCCACCCAGCTCCCACCACCATCAGTGACCAGAGATTTCCAGAGATCCACCTCCTTCCTTTCCAGTTCTGATGAAGGGTCTCAGCCACAGATATCAACTGTTTGTTCCTCTCCATAGATGCTGCCTGACCTGCTGAGTTCCTCCAGCAATTGTGTCTTTTGTTCAAGATTTACAGCATCTGTGGAATCTCTTGAGCCTCCATGCATCCTGGTTTGAAATGACCATCCCTTTATATTGTAGCTGTGTCCCCTCATTTATTACTCTCCCACTGATCTGATGGAAACCGCAATGCCTACCTCGTCAAGGTACTTTTGGACCTTGGCTGTTTGAATAAGACATAGGAGCAGAATTAGGCCATCTGGCCCATCGAGTCTGTTCCACTATTCAATCACAGCTGATCCTTTTTATAAAAACTGCTCCTCAACCCCAGTTCCGGGTCTTCTCCCCGTAACCTTCGATGCCATGTCCAATCAAGAACCGATCAATCTCTGCCTTAAATACACCCAAATTCCACCAATTCACCACGCTCTGGCTCAAGAAATTTCTCTGCATCTGTTTTGAAAGGGCGCCCCTATATCCTGAGGTTGTGCCCTCTTGTCCTAGACTCACTCACCATGGGAAACATCCTTTCCACATCTACTCTGTCTAGGCCTTTCAACATTTGAAAGGTTTCAATGAGATCCCCCGTCATCCTTCTGAATTCCAGCGAGTACAGACACAGAGCCATCAAACATTCCTAGTATGATAACCCTTTCATTCCCGGAATCATCCTTGTGAACCTCCTCTGGACTCTCTCCAATGCCAGCACATCTCTTCTCAGAAAAGGGGCCCCAAAATTGTTCACAATAGTCAAGGTGAGGACTTACCAGTGCTTCATAAAGCCTAAGTATCACATTCTTCCTCTTGTATTCTAGACCTCTTGAAATGAATGCTGACATTGCATTTGCCTTCCTCACCACCGACTCAACCTGCAAGTTAACCTTCAGGTGTTCTGCACAAGTCCCTCTGCATCTCAGATTCCTGGATTTTCTTCTCGTTTAGAAAATGGTCTGTACATTTATTTCCACTGCTAAAGTGCATGACCATGCATTTTTCAACACTGTATTTCATCTGCCACTTTCTTGCCCATTCTCCCAATCCGTCCAAGTCCTTCTGCATTTACCTGTTTCCTCAACACTCCCTGCCCCTCCACTAATCTTCGTATCATCTGCAAACTTAGCAACAAAGCCATCTATTCCATCATCTAAATCATTTATATACAGCATTTAAAGAAGTGGTCCCAACACCAACCCATGCGGAACACCAATAGTCACTGGCAGCCAACCTTTTATTCCCACTCACTGCCTCCTACCAATCAGCCAACCATGCTCTAACCATGTTAGTAACTTTCCTGTAATACCATGGGCTCTTAACTTGGTAAGCTGCCTCATGTGTGGCACCTTGTCAAAGGCCTTCTGAAAGCCCAAATATACAACATCCCTTTTATCTATCCTACTTGTAATCTCCTCAAAAAATTCCAACAGGTTCATCAGGCAGGATTTTCCCCTGAAGGAAACCTTGCTGACTTTGTACTATCTTGCCCTGTGTTACCAAGTACTCCATCACCTCATCCTTAACAATTGACTCCAACATCTTCCCAACCACTGAGGTCAGGCTAACTGGTCTATAATTTCCTTTTTACTGTTTTCCTTTCTTAAAGGGTGGAGCACAACATTTGCAATTTTTTAGTCCTCTGGCACTATGCCAGAATCCAATGATTTTTGAAAGATCATTTCTAATACCACCACAATCTCTAATGCTACCTCTTTCAGAACCGTAGGGTGCTGTTCCTCTAGTCCGGGTGACTTACGTACCTTTAGGTCTTTCAGCTTTTTGAGCACCTTCTCCTTTGTAATAGTAACTGGACTCACTTCTCTTCCTTTGCACACTACAACATCAGGCATACTGCTAGTGTTCCACCGTGAAGACTGACGCAAAATACTCATTTAGTTTATCGGCCATCTCCTTGTCCCCTCTTTATTTCTCCTGCCTAATTTTCTAGCAGTCCTATATCTACTACTCTTCTCTCTTTTATTTTTAAGGTCCTTGAAAAAACTTTTACTATTCACTCTGATATGATTTGCTAGCTTGCTCTCATATTTCATCTTTTCCCTTCTAATGATTTCTTTAGTTGCTCTCTGTAGGTTTTTAAAAAGTTCACAATCCTCTATCTTCCCACTAACTTTTGCTTTCTTGAAAGCCCTTTCTTTTGGTTTTACAATAGCTCTATGTTCCCTTGTCAACCACGGTTGTACTCTTTTACCATTTGAGTATTTCTTCATTTTTGGAATAAACATGTCCTGCACCTTCCTCATTTCCCCCAGAAATGCACACCATTGCTGCTCACTGCCAGCAGCTCCTTCCAATTTACTTTAGCCAACTCCTCTCTCGTACCACTGTAATTTCCCTTACTCCACTGAAATACTGCTACATTATGCACATTCTCCCTATCAAATTTCAAGTTGAACACAATCATATTGTGATCACTGGTTCCTAAGGGTTATGTTACCTTAAGCTCCCTAATCACCTCCAGTTCATTACATAACACCCAATCCAGTACAGCTGATTCCCCTAGTAGGCTCAATAACAAACTGCTCTGAAAAGCCATCTCTTAGGCATTCAACAAACCTGATCTTCCCAATCGACCTGCATGTTAAAATCTCCCACGACAACCACAACATTGCCCTTTTGACTCGCCTTTTCTATTTCCTATGACCCTTGCAGTTTCTTAACTCAACCCACAAGGATTCAACATCTTCTGATCCTATGTAACATTTTTCTACTGATTTGATGCCATTCTTTATCAGTAAAGCCACACCACTCCCTCTGCCTGCCTTTCTATCCCTCCAATATAACGCGTACCCTTGGATCACCTCTCATTCTTCTAAACAGCAAGGGAAACAGACCTAAACTATCCAACTGCTCTTGACAGGACTACCCTCTCACCCCAGGGATTAGACTGGGGAAATCTCTTTTCAAAGTAAGTTTATTATCAAAGTACTTGTGTGTCACTATTCCTCACTTTGAGGTTCACTTTGTTGCAGGCATACAGTAGAACAGAGAAATAGGATCAATGAAAATCCAACTAAAGACAGACAACCAATGTGCAAAAGACAAACTGCAAATGCAAACCAAAATAAAAACAAATAATGATAAATAAATAATACTGAGAACATGAGTCATTGAAAGTGGATCCATAACTTGTAGAATCAGTTCAGTGTTGAGGTGAGTGAAGTTATCCATGCCCGTTCAGGAGCCTAATGGTTGAAGGGGAATAACTGTTCCTGAAGCTGGTGGTGTGGGACCCAAGGCTCCTGAACCTCCTTCCCAAATGGCAGTAGCAGTAAGAGAGCATAGTTTGGGCAGCTTCCAATGCTTTCTGCATTCTTCATAGGTTAGGGGACCATAACTGTGTACGTTACTCTAGATCTACACTACCTGCCTGATAAAAGTTCTATAGTCTTTTACACTAAGTATGGGAGGTGATGTCATTAAAACATACAGAAATTGTACAAGGCTTAACAGGATGGATGCAAACAGATGGTTAGTGGTCTACAACTAAGGCTCACAGACTCAGGAACGAGAGGCTGATAGTCAAGGGTCAATAAATGCTTCACATTCTCTTCCCCAGAGGCTAGAGTTGCTCTGGAGATTCCCGGGGATGGATGAATGCTCAGAAGTAAGGTGTACTGATGGATATGGGGTCAGTGCAGGCGGGAGGAGGGAAGAACAATCTGTTTTATTGAAGCAGATCAGTTGAGGGCCTGAATATCCTTCTACTCCCATTGCCCCATTTTGTACTGGGATGAAAAATCAGCCTGGGACACACATCTCCCATCCGGAGTTTTGCCAGAGGCGAGTGAATGTGGTGGAGTCCAAACTCACAGCCTCCCAGTAACCCCGGACCGCCTCAGAACTCAGTGGCTGAACCAGCCCCTGGCTCATCGCCAAAACACCCCGCCTGTCCAACCCCACCTCCAAGCTCACTGTATTCCTTATACCCCTGCTCCTCAGTCTCAGACCACCACTACCGCCAACGCAGTCACACCACAATACCCTCCCCCCCATCCCTCCTATCATCACCACCGCCTCACACTCCAGGTTCATCTTACCTTCCCACATGCCTACCTCACCCAATAACCTCTTTCTTCCTCCTGCTAGTCAACTTCACCCCTCTCTCGCCTCCTCGACCCCATACTATCCTCCCATTCCCCACTCCACCCCCATACCCAAGCTCACCTCTCTCAATGCTCTCCCCAATCCCCAGCTCTATTCCCACAACCCTTCCAAACACCTCCCCACCCCTGGCCCACTAATCCCTTGTTCCGGTCAAACTACCCTCGCCTCCGTGTTCAGTTGGCCTGCTAGTGTCCCGGGTGCCGGACCACGAGAGGGGAGTGCTTTCCAGGCCCGAAGCCCGGGCTGCTGCCTCTCACCTCGGCCGCTCTTCGCCGCAGTACTGAACCGCCCTCCGTGTCGCCGCTGCACCAATCACAAGGCACGCCAGGCCAGTCACTCAAAGAACTTCCAATAAAAAAAGGGAGAAAGGCGCGCTGTCAGACGGACAGCAGAACCGACCAATGAAGAGCTGCATAATCCTCCCCAGGTTACCCAATTGGATTCGACCTCATCCAAATTTTAATGTAAACTGGGAGTGACAATGGATAGAAACAGAATCTGTAATGGAACAGACACCCAAATGGACGGAAGAAAAGGCAAGGTTGAAAGAGCGAATAAGCCCATCGTTGAGCATAATGCTTGAACTAGAGGGAGAATATTCTGTGCCTTGGTAACGCATCGTACTCTTGGCTGGTTTCCACATTAGCCATCAAACATCTGTAGTCGGGTTGAAAGAAAACCAGCCAATGGCGCGGTAAAGCTCCGCCCCTCTTCCTTGTGATTGACATGTAGAGCGCCTAATCAATTTGCAGAATTTGCCTAGTAAAACCAATGGGAGAGTCGAAGAGGAGGGATTAATCCCTTAAATGCCTGAAGGACGCAAAGGATCAGTGACTCCCCAGCGGCTCGGAGACCTTGGACAGAGGACGTTTCTCACCGCACCCCACTCCACCCAGGTTCCCCACAGCGAACAGCGGCAACTGGTATCTGCTGTCCGACCAAGACCGAGGGCGGTGTCTGTTCTTCGCCGCACGCACGGACTGCGATCTCTGCCTACAAAGGCTCAGGTCAAGTTCAAGTTTGTTGTCATCTGACCGTCCCTATTTACAACCAAACGAAACAACGTTCGTCTGGACCACCATGCAACCCATACGACATATATCACACAGCACATAAACCAAAATATACCATAAGTTATTAAAATATAATTCAAAATGCATGTAGTAAAGCGCAGCACAGTAAACAGTAAGGTTGCTGTCCTAGTGACGAGATTTCGGTGGTGGCAGAGTAGGTCTTTCTGTACCTGCTCTTGTTTTCTAACTTCAGAACATTAACTCAGAGGCGGGAGTCTGGGAAAGAAAGTCTTTTGTGCGAATGGCGACTCGCACTTATCAGGAAGTGCATTAGTGCCACCTACTGTTATGGAGTATGACAGGAGCCATGAGAGGGATCAGATCCTGCCTCCCAAACTTACTTTAATGAAAAAGATCACCGGGTCTGACTATTCCTGGTTCAAGTGGCAGAATATCCCGCAGCCGAGACACCCTAAATATACCCAATAATTGCCTAAACAGCTTCCTGCGTTCCAACGAAAATCGGTGGCACGTCATGATCAGTGCCTCCTCTGAACTAACGGAACCAGATTGTATAAACACCTCCCTGTCCCATTCCTATCCCACAAATTCTGCCATTTTCTAATCCCAACCAACCTAATACAAGATTTGGCTTCACACTTCCTCAGTTAACTATAACATCTACTTCTGACTTATTAAGTGGCTGTATTGCTACATCAGTCACGTTCATTAGCCGATACACCCAAAGTGTAGGTACCCAACAAAACTGTGCTACAATTCCTGCACTCTCCAGAACATATAGGTAAAATATACTTCCATCTACAGATCAGTTCTCCTTGAATATCTCGATTCCGAACTCTGCATTACCGATTCAGAATCTAAGCAGATGACGACTCTATTTGGCTTAATTCGTTCACCCATTGCAAACTAATCATAATGATAACGGCCATAAATTCTGCTGTATAGATAGACAACCCATCTGTCAGCCTTTTCCACAGCTCAACATTAAACCAACGGATAAATATCCCAGAGCCCACCCAGTTAATAACTGGGTCTTTAGAACGATTTGTACAGATAGACAAAACAGAAAAATACTTGTGCTGTAAATGACCAGACATCCTCTCACTACATTTTGGTAGGACTAATCAAAATAGGACATACATCGTACATGGTAAGGCATTGGAGAATGCAGTAGGACAGAGTGATCTAGGAATACTGGTGCATAGTTCCCTGAAGGTGGAATCTCATGTGGATAGGGTGGTGAAGAAAGCTTTTGGTATGCTGGCCTTTATAAATTACAGCATTGAGTATAGGAGTTGGGATGTAATGTTAAAATTGTACAAGGCCAAATTTGGGTATTGTGTACAGTTCTGGTCACCAAATTATAGGAAAGATATCAACAAAATAGAGGGAGTACAGAGAAGATTTACTAGAATGTTACCTGGGTTTCAGCACCTATCAAAATTATGAGAGGGATAGATAGAGTTGACGTGGATAGGCTTTTTCCATTGAGAGTAGGGGAGATTCAAACAAGAGGACATGAGTTGAGAGTTAGGGGGCAAAAGTTTAGGGGTAACACTAGGGGGAACTTCTTAACTCAGAGAATGGTAGCTATGTGGAATGGGCTTCCAGTAGAAGTGGTAGAGGCAGGTTCGATATTGTCATTTGAAGTAAAATTGGATAGGTATATGCACAGGAAAGGAATGGAGGGTTATGGGCTGAGTGCAGGTAGGTGGGATTAGGTGAGAGTAAGCTTTCGGCACGGACTAGAAGGGCCGAGATGGCCTGTTTCCGTGCTGTAATTGTTATATGGTTACCCACAAAACCCTTTATATCCTCCAGTAACGATGAATCTATTCCCACATCTGTAAATTTCCACAGTGGAGCTCCCGGCTAGACCACTGTTGGGCTAATCGCAAATCCTCAAGACCATCCACCCACACATATTCCCTAATTATCCAACAAAACATTTACCAACTCTGCTAGTAGATTCCTAACAATCCATTAAAAGAAAATATGTTAACTGGGATGTCCCCATCCTGCCACAGAAGTCCAGTCTGCAAGGCTCTGTTGTTCTCTCTGCAGATCGAGGCATCTCACCTAGCTCAACCCCCAGTGCATCTCTTAGTGTGGTCCGGAATGCTCCACTACAGATTCTAAGTGCCCTGGCCTGTAGGACATTCAACCTCTATAAAACTGAATGAGCTGCCTCCCCATAACCATAGTCCAGACAAGATTGTATTAAAGTGCAATAAACTGTCAATAGAACACCACTAGAAGCTCCCCAGTCATACTCAGCCACACAGCACATAAAGTTAATGACCTGTTTACATTTAACCTCCAAAAACTTTACATGTGTTCTCAAAGTCAGTCTCACACCCAGCCATAAAGACGGGAACCCTAGACAGCGAACACCCACGCTTAGTAAGGTAACTATAATCCACACTATGTTTCTCAGTAAAAGCTGTATATCTTGATTTAGAAACAGAAATTTTAAAACCCTGGCCCAAAGACCACTCTTCCATTGCTGTCTATACAGATCTTACCACATAGACAGTATTACAATCCCTTTACCATCTTCAGCATAAAATGCCAAACCAAACCCAACCCAGGCCTAACACCATCAAAAAAAACATTAACAATCAGATTAAACAATATTGGACAAATACTGCCCTGGGGAGTCCCATTATCCACCACAAACTCTAATGACACTTCTTCACCCACCCTCACTTTCAATGACCAGCCAAACAAAAAATCCAAAACCCAGTTATAAAGCCTCCCACCAATACCAAGTTTACTGAATTTAATCAAAAGTCCCTCCCTCCATGGCATAAGTCTTTCTTATGTCCAGAAACACTGCAACTACTGATTCTTTTACTGTAAAAGGTTTCTGAATATCAAAGTTCAAAGTGAAATTTGACCCTGAGATTCTTTTTCTGCGGCATACTTAGTAAATCTATAGAATAACTGTAAACAGGATCTGTAAACATCAGGAACTGTAAACTGTAAATAAACTGTGCAAATGCAGATTATAAATAAATAGCAATAAGTAACGAGCATGAAATAACAATATAACAGAGTGAGTGTAACTATCCCCTTTTGTTCAGGAGTCTGATGGCTGAGGGGTAGAAACTGTTCTTGAATCTGGTGCTGTGAGTCCTGAGGCACCTGTACCTTTTACCTGATGGCAGCAGTGAGAAAAGAGCACAGTCTGTGTGGTGAGGACCTTTTGATGATGGATGCTGCTTTTCTATGGCAATGTTCCACGTGGATGTTCTCAATGGTTGGGAAGGTTTTACCTCTGATGTATTGGGCTGAATCCACTACCTTTTGTAGGGTTTTCTACTCAAGGGCATTCCTATATCTGTCCATAACGCAGCCAGTCTGCACTCTTTCCAGCACACATCCATGGAAGTTTGCCAAACCTCCGCAGACTCCTGAGGAAGTAGAGGCCAATAGTTCAAAGGCATCGTATGTAGATCTCCCTATACGAAACTCACATTGGTAGTGACTAAGAAATTCTCTCTTCGTCAAAACAAATATCAGCCTTATTACTATCATTTTCAGCACTATTTTACATAGTGAAGAGTTCAGAGCAATAGGCCTGTAGCTACTTGGCAGCATCAGATCCTTCCCAGGTTTAACAATGGGCAACACCACAGCCCTTTTCCAATTTCCTGGGAGCATTCCTTGCTTCCAGACCTTATTATAAACTCAAGCAACTTCTTTAGGACTGGCCCAGGCAGATGCTAGAGCATATGACAGTTAACTGTATCCTGTCCTGGGGCTGTAGTACTCACACTATTGATAGAAAATTTCAGTTCAACCAACGTAAAATCATTGTTATGGCACACCCAAACATTTCCTGTTTCTCAATATTCCAATTGTCCATCAAAATACACTCTCATCTTTTAATATACTCACCTCCTAACTTGTCTAGTCTAGGTATCTTTGCAAACATGAGACATTTTCCTTTTCTGTGCCCGTTGCAGCCAAATTTCCATTCTGCACTAACACTGGAATCTGGTGATAACCTCTGACACCGTTCATTTTCTTCAGTATTCTCCACTCCACTGTCACGCCAGTTTCCCTCCCACTCCATGAGCAAAGTCCTCTCCAAGCCGACCTTTTAGCATCCCTAATAACTCCCCTTGCTATGGCTCTTTTCTTCTGAAAGTTCAGCAAGGCTTCTTGCATTAATCTACATTTCAAAATGTGAAATGCCTGTCTCTGGTCTCTGATGGCCTCTGTACATTCCTGAGTCCACCAAGGAACGCATTTCTTACCAGCTCTCCTAGACACCAAGGAATAGCTTGACGCCCCACACAAACTAGAAATTATACTCTTATAGTCTTCTTCTATGGTACCACCTAGAGACCACTGATCAAATGATTTTTCACACAACAGCAATTATTCCCCAGTTTTCCCTCTAAAGATACCATTTGGTACTAGAATCCAAATTCTGACAGAGAACCTGATCCTTAAAATACACAAGACTGAATGATCACTCCTCATACAACCAGTCATTACATCCCAACTACTAAGTCCAGCAAGTGTAGCAGAGATAAGAGTCCAGTCCAGACAAGAAACCCCACCTTTGGTAATATCTAGCCTTGTTTTCCTTCCGTTATTTAAACAAACTAAATTGTATTCTTCCAAAAACTTGTCTATTACTGCACCATTAGCATCTGCAGTCTTACAGTCCCACAAACTAATATGTGCATTAAAGTCACCGCAAAAAATAATTTTACCAGAATAATTTCCCAACATTCTCCACAACCCTCCTACAGGCAGTTCCTGACCTGGATTATAAAAATTCACAATTTTGATCCCACTCTGTGGATATCACAATTCAACAATTAAACATTTGGTAAAGGAATGCAGGTCTAACTTCGAGTTTACTTTAAGTACGTATCAAGTGGTAGCATGATATGTAATTAATGTATTTTACATATAACTGGTAATTGATTATTTAAATGAACAAAAATGTTTAATCAACCAATATAAATACAATCCCACTGCCCATTCTGCTGCTGCCTTTAGGGCAGAACTGAAGGTCCTCCGTTTCTGTCTGTTCATACTGTCGCACACAGATATAAGATTTTTCATTGCTGTCTCCATAACAATTTTTTTTGACTAGTCAGAGTTGTTAGCCCTGAGCTGAACCTTAAACCTGTAGGCCCAGTGGACCTCTCTTAGTCTGGCCTCTACCCTTTGACCTGCTTGGCCTGGGTGACCCTACCAAGAGCTAGAGCATAATGTCCTGATTCTAGCCAATATAGCTTTCCTGGTCATTGGGGCTAACAAACCTCCAAACAAGGTTGTTGTCTTTTGGAGGCAAGGTTACTGAAATATTAAATACACAACACCAAAAGACATGGAAGCAGAATTAAGACATCTGGCCCATTTTTTTCTAACTCCTGATGGGTAAGGGCTAACTTTGAAGGGATGAGGCAGGAACTAGCGAGAGTAAATTGGAAACAGATGTTCAAAGGGGA
Organism: Hemitrygon akajei; assembly: GCF_048418815.1. Classification (NCBI taxonomy): domain Eukaryota; kingdom Metazoa; phylum Chordata; class Chondrichthyes; order Myliobatiformes; family Dasyatidae; genus Hemitrygon; species Hemitrygon akajei. The sequence goes on along the minus strand of NC_133134.1, from coordinate 86,832,494 downwards.
AAGCACAGAAGTAATGTGGGAGAAGTTTAGGGACCACTTGAGCAGGGTTCTGGATAGGTTTGTCCCACTGAGGCAAGGAAAAGATGGTAGGAAAAGGGAACCGTGGCTGACGAAACATGTGAGGCAACTCATCAAGAGGAAGAAGGAAGCATATGTTAGATATAAGAAGCAGGAAGGCTTATGAAAAATATAGGGTAGCCAGGAAGGAGCTAAAGAAAGGACTTAAGAGAGCTCAAAGGGGGCATGAGAAGGCCTTGGCATGTAGGATTAAGGAGAACCCCAAGGCGTTCTATGCATATGTGAAGAACAGGAGGATGATGAGAATGAAGGTGGGACCACTAAAGGATAAAGAGGGCAACATGTGCCTGGAGGTGGAACAGGTTGGGGAGGTCCTAAATGAATACTTTGCTTCAGTATTCACAAGTGAAAAGGATCTTGATCAGGATAAGGTCGAAGTAGAGCGGGCCTGTGTGCTAGACAATGTGGAGATTAAGGAAGAAGAAGTGCTGGATCTTCTTAAAAACATTAAGATTGATAAATCCCCAGGGCCGGATATGATACACCCTAGGTTGTTGTGGGAATTGAGAGAAGAGATCGCAGGAGCATTAGCTATGATCTTTGAATCCTTTTTGGCTGCAGGGGAAGTGCTGGAGGACTAGAGAATGGCAAATGTAGTTCCCTTGTTTAAAAATGGTAATAGGAAGAAACCTGGGAACTATAGACCTGGGAGTCCTACGTCGGTGGTATGCAAACTACCGGAAAGGATTCTTAAGGATAGGATCTACGAGCATTTGGAGAAGTACAGTCTACTCATGTATAGTCAACATGGCTTTGTGAAGGGAAGATTGTGCCTCACGAGCCTGATTGAGTGTTTTGAAGAGGTAACAAAAGAAATTGATGAGGGTAGGGCAGTGGATGTGGTCTACATGGACTTTAGCAAAGCATTTGACAAGGTCCCTCATGAAAGACTCATCAAGAAAGTCATGAGGCATAGGATAAGTGGAACCTTGGCTGTTTGGATAAAAAAAATTGGCTTAAAGGAAGAAAGCAGAGGATAGTTGTGGAAGGAAAGTATTCTGCCTGAAGGTCAGTGACTAGTGGAGTGCCGCAGGGATCTGTACTGGGACTCCTGCTATTTGTGATTTTTATAAATGACCTGGATGTAGAGGCGGAAGGATGGGTGAGTAAGCTTGTGGATGACATGAAGATTGGAGGAGTTGTGGATGGAGCTGTAGGTGGTCGAAGGTTACAAGAGGATATAGACAGGCTGCAGAGTTGGCAGAAAAATGGCAGATGCAGTTCAATCCGGACAAGTGTGAGGTGATGCATTTTGGAAGGACAAACCAGAAGACAGGATTAATGGTCATTTACTTAAGAGTATGGATGAACAAAGGGACCTTGGGGTTCAAATCCAAACATCCCTCAAGGTCGCTGCACAGGTTGATAGGGTAGTTAAGAAGCCCTGTGGGATGCTAGGCTTCATTAACAGGGGGATTGAGTTCAAGAGTAGAGAAGTCATGTTGCAAATCTACAAATCTCTGGTGAGACCGCACTTAGAGTATTGTGTTCAATTCTGGTCACCTCATTATAGGAAGGATGTGGAAGCTATGGAGAGGGTGCAGAGGAGATTTACTAGGATGTTGCCTGGTTTGGAGAACAAGTCATATGAAGCAAGGTTAGCAGAGCTGGGACTTTTCCCTTTGGAGTGTAGAAGAATGAGAGGGGACTTGATAGAGGTCTACAAGATTATGAGAGGCATAGGAAAAGTGGATAGTCAGTACCTGTTTCCCAGGGCACCAATAGCAAACACCAGAAAATTAAGGGAAAATTAATTGTACAAAATTAAGGGAGGGAAGTTTAGGGGAGACATCAGGGGTAAGTTTTTTTTACACAGAGGGTTGTGAGTGCCTGGAATGACTTGCCAGGGATGGTGGTGGAGGCTAAAACATTAGGGGTATTTAAGAGCCTCTTGGACAGGCACATGGATGAAAGAAAATTGGAGGGTTATGGGGTAGTGTGGGTTTAGTATTTTTTTTAAGGATTATATGGGTTGGCACAACATGGAGGGCTGAAGGGCCTGTACTGTGCTGTAGTGTTCTATGCTTCTATGGTCCTCCTCAACCCCATTTCCCAGCCTTCTCCCTGTAACTTTTGATGCTATGTCCAATCAAGAAACCATCAATCTCTGCCTTAAGTACATCCAACGACTTGGCCTCCACCGAGATCTTGGTCCCTCCATAAAGTCCCCCCATGTTCTAAAGAGCTTTACCCAGTCCTTTGGAAAATTTATTATGAATTCCTGAAACATCTAAGGAAGGTCAACTAAAATGTACTATGTTTGGGGGCGGTAACACTGACAAAATGTTGGAAAATCTCATGTGTTTATAAAAGTCATTTGGATGATCCTGCTATTCGCAGAGCATGCCGGAAACTCTCACTGCGTTCATAGGGTATCTGGGTCCTCACCTGATTCCCTGGTACAGCGGACCTGATGAGGGGAGATTTTCTCCACGGATGCTGCCTGTTCCACTTCACTATTCCCCTTTGCAGTTAACAATACCTGTTGTTTGTTTTCACCCACTGATAGCCCTGATCTCCACCCTGTCACACACATTCCCTCTTCTTCACCCCACCCCTTCTCTGCAAGCTGAAACACGTTGCCTTCTTGTCATGTTTGTGCTGATGAAAAGCCATTGTTCTGATATGTGGAGAGGCTGCACAGGAGATGAGTCTAAGGTGAGGTATTTTGAGGAGACCTGAGGAGAAATTTCTGGTTGGGTGGGCAGGGTGAGGGTTGGTTGCTGTCAGGAACACATTGCCTGAAGGGATAGTGCTGGCAGAGACTCAAAACATTTCAAATGTGCAAACACACAAGGAACTGCAGAGAATAGAGGATGGGGCACGTCCCACCACACCATCAGTAGTATCTACAGGAGGCTATATTCATCATCAAATGATTGCCACTAACTGGACCATGCCATGTTTTTGCAGCTCCCATCAGGCAGAAGGTACAGAAGCCTGAAGCCCCACATCACCAGGTTCAGGAACAGCTACTTCCCTTCCACCATTCGGTTCTTGAACCGACCATCACAACCCTAATCACTGTCTCAGTACAGCAACACTGTGACCACTTTGCATTTCAATGGACTGTTTCTTTTTGTTCTAATTCTAAAATAATTTATATAATTTATCTGTAGTTTATGTTTTTCTTGCTGCTTATCTGATGCTGTTGCAGTAAGTTTTCCATTGCACCTGTGTGTACATGTGTACCTACCTGTGCATGTGACAATAAACTCCACTTTGATTTTCATTGAAGACATATCTGGACAAGCACCTAAATCATGGAGGCAGAGGAGGATATAGACCGAGTGCAGGGGAACGGAACTAGAGGAGTACTGGAGGGTCAGCATGGACATGGTGGGCCAAAGGGCCTGCCTCTGTGCTGTACATTGCCTGACCTGCTGAATGTTTCCAGCAGTTTCTGGTGAATCTCAATGTGGCCAGAATGAATAGAATGGCTGAGAAGCCATTAAGGACCTCATCATTTGGGCCATGCCCACTTCTCATTACAACCAACAGGGAGGAGGAACAACAGCCTGAAGACATGCCTCTGCTGCCAGATTTCTCAACAGTTCATGAAAACTACCTTGCTGTTCCTCTTTCTTGCATCATGTATTATGTAGTAACATAGTAATTTTATGTCTTTGCACTGTACCGCTGCTGCAGAACAACAAATTTCACAACACAAACATGAGAGATTCTGCACATGCTGGAAATCTTGAGCAATGCACACACACAGTGCTGAAGGAACTCAGCAAGAGAAGCAGCATCTGTGGTGGGGAATAAACAGCTGATGTTTCGGGCCAAGACCCTCGTCAGGATGTCCTGTCATTTAAGACACTGATAAAGAATCGGACTCTGAATTCTGCAAACTTCTTCAGTGTGATCACACTACTTGCCTTGGGAGTTAGAATGTTTTGTTTTTATCACTGCCACACTCACCAACCGCAAACAAAGTCCTCCCATTTCCCATACGCCCTTGAAACAGCTGGTCTCGTTCCGTCCTGCTACAGTTTTATGATCTCATGGGACACCCATTCACAGTTAAAGCAATGACCCCTGTCAGTCTGAGCTCCTTCCTGGGCTGGAGTACCCTAACTGCCATATGTTTTGTAGATGGCGCACAATGCAGCTACCATGTCCCATGTGGAAGAGAGACGGAGTCTCAGTTGGCACAGAGGAACAACACCCTCTGCCATCCAAGCCTGCAAATATAATCGACCATTCCTTCACTATAATTGGATTTAAATGCTTGAACTATCTTTGCAAAATTATCTTTCATTCACTGACTGCAGGGCTTCAAGATGGCAGTTCAATTTCACCCTCTGATAGGGCAATTAGGGATGGGTAATAAATGCTGGTGGTTAGGGATGGGCAATAAATGCTGGTGCTAAGGAACGGGTAATAAATGCCGGCCAGCAATGTCCAGATCCCAAAAAATTGAATAAAAATGTGGATCCAGAACTGGCTTGTCCACAGATGGGTCATATTCTGCATGGAGGTCGGTCACCAGTGGAATGCCTCAGGGATCTGTTCTGGGACCCCTACTCTTCGTGATTTTTATAAATGACCTGGATGAGGAAGTAAATTTGCTGATGACACAAAGGTTGGGGGTGTTGTGGATAGTGTGGAGGGCTGTCAGAGGTTACAGTGGGACATTGATAGGATGCAAAACTGGGCTGAGAAGTGGCAGATGGAGTTCAACCCAGATAAGTGTGAAGTGGTTCATTTTGGTAGGTCAAATATGATGGCAGAATATAGTATTAATGGTAAGACTTTTGGCAGTGTGGAGGATCAGAGGGATCTTGGGGTCCGAGTCCATAGGACACTCAAAGCTGCTGTGCAGGTTGACTCTGTGGTTAAGAAAGCATATGGTGCATTGGCCTTCATCAATCGTGGGATTGAGTTTAGGAGCCGAGAGGTAATGTTGCAGCTATATAGGACCTGGTTAGACCCCACTTGGAGTACTGTGCTCAGTTCTAGTCACCTCTCTACAGAAAGGATGTGGAAGCTATAGAAAGGGTGCAGAGCAGATTGAATGAACTCAGCCTTTTCTCCTTGGAGCGACAGAGAATGAGAGATGACCTGATAGAGGTGTATAAGATAATAAGAGGCATTGATCATGTGGATAGTCAGAGGCTTTTTCCCAGGGCTGAAATGGTTGCTACAAGAGGGCACAGGTTTAAGGTGCTGGGGAGTAGGTACAGAGGAGATGTCAGGGGTAAGTTTTTTTACTCAGAGAGTGGTGAGTGCGTGGAATGGGCTGCCAACAATGCTGGTGGAGGCGGATATGATAGGGTCCTTTAAGAGACTTTTAGATAGGTACATGGAGCTTAGAAAAATAGAGGACTATAGGTAAGCCTAGAAATTTCTAAGGTAGGGACATGTTTGGCACATCTTTGTGGGCCAAAGGGCCTGTATTGTGCTGTAGGTTTTCTATGTTTCTAAAAAAGGTGGAATACTTAAAAAATGGGAAAGGGTGTAGATTACATTTATCAGGATGTTGCTAGGACTGAGTTATGGAGAGAGGTTGAGTAGGTTTGGACTTCTTTCATTGGAGACTACGGAACTGAGGTGTGTAAATTTATGAAGGGCAGAGATAGAATGCAGAGTTTTTTTTTTCTAGGATTGGTAAGTCATGAACCAGAGGACACATTTAAAGTGAGAGAGGGGAGATTTAATAGGAACCTGAGGGTAATCTTTTTCACCCGGGGGTGGTCAGTATATGAAACGAGGTGCCAGAAGAAGGGATTGAGGCAAGTACATTAACAATATTTAAAAGACACTTGGACAGGTATATGGATAGGAAAGGTTTAGTAGGATATGGGTCAAATGCAGGCAACTGGGACAAGCTTAGATGGAAATACTGGTCAGCAGGGATGGGTTGGGCTGAAGGGTCTGTTTCCATACTGTGTGACTCAGTGACTCTCTACATGGAGACACGGGAGACTGCAGATGCTGGAATTCGCAGCAAAAATAAAAGCGAATTGCGGGAAGAACTCAACGGGTGAAGCCACATCTGTGAAGGTAAGCAATTGTTGATCTTTTGGGTTGAAAACCTGCAACAGGATTGATAGTGAAGGGAGTTAGCCCATGTGGAGAGACAAGGGGTGGGGCAGGAGCCAGTAAGTGACTGGTGAATCTAGGATACTTGAAAATTCTTGGGATGTGGCAAGAGCTCAAGCAGGGAACTCCTTCAAAGGGCTGACACAGACACGATGGGCTGAATGGCTTCTTCCTCTGCAGGGAGGGTGCACACAATAAAACCCAACACATTTCAAGTGCAGAAGTGTCTGCAAATCCAAACAGCTTGGGCTGACAGGACAACCAGCATTCACAAACAAAAACTTAGAGACGTGTAAAATAGGTCAAGGATTAGCAGATTTATAAAAATAAAATACTTCTGATTTTTTTTTAAACAACAAAGTTAGTCACAACTTACAAAAATTATAAAAGATTAATGCAGGATAAAGTTGGAAAAGTATAGTGACCATTCCCAGCACACCCCTTCCTCAGTCTGATCCCGAATGCTGAAGCTGAACCAAGAACATGGACAGGACACCAATCTGGCCCAGCATCAGAAATATCCTGGCTGCTTTCAGCACCCATTGTTTCTCTGCCCACATCCCACCATGTGCCGGAAGGTAGTATCCCTCCCCCAGGACCCATGGTCACTGAAGAGTGTGACCTGCTCTTAGCCCCCACACAATGGGGGAAAGACACTGCCACAGTCTGGTGGGAGAGGCTCGAGGGAAACCAGTTCACAGCTTTTAACTCTGATCCTCAACCCAGAGGTCAGGGTCAGGGGCACTGACACCTGAGAGGGTCAAGAGTCCCTGACTGACCCCAGAATAAAGTCAGGAATAACTGACTGATGTCAAAGGATGGGGTTAAGAGTCACTAACTAGCCCCAGGTCAGGGGTTAGTACCGATTGACCAGAGAAGACAATGTAGGGGTCAGACTGAGCAGCCAGGGTCTGAGGCTCCCTGAGCAAGTGGCCGGAGCTAGAACAGTGGGAGGTCAGGAGAACAGATATCTCAACCCAATGACATGACGAGATGTTGAGGCTCTTCTCCACAGAGGATCCAGTCTGCTACCAATGTTCCACATTGGGAAAATGTGTTCACAGAGAGTGCTCCCATTGACTGGGGAGACAGCATCTCACATCAGGTTGCATATCTTTGATTCCCATCTCCTCCTGCATTTCAGATGTTCCTCCTCCATTCCATTGGCAGAATTCCCAGACTCCTGAGATTGTGATGCCACACTGAAATACAAGGAAAGGAAGTGTGTGTGACCCCAGGACTAAGTCCCCTATTGTACAATGAGAAAGCTCAGCAGATCAAGCAAAGGGACGGAAGAAAGATCCTTCACCCACCGTCCCATCACACACTCCCAGGGTCAGACACAGAGTGAAACTCCCTCCACACCGTCCCATCACACACTCCCTGGGTCAGACACAGAGTGAAACTCCCTCTACACCGTCCCATCACACACTCCCAGGGTCAGACACAGAGTGAAACTCCCTCCACACCGTCCCATCACACACTCCCGGGGTCAGACACAGAGTGAAACTCCCTCCACACCGTCCCATCACACACTCCCGGAGTCAGACATAGAGTGAAGCTCCCTCTACACTGTCCCATCACACACTCCCGGGGTCAGACACAGAGTGAAGCTCCCTCCACACCGTCCCATCACACACTCCCGGGGTCAGACACAGAGTGAAACTCCCTCCACACCGTCCCATCACACACTCCCGGGGTCAGACACAGAGTGAAACTCCCTCCACACCGTCCCATCACACACTCCCGGGGTCAGACACAGAGTGAAACTCCCTCTACACTGTCCTATCACACACTCCCCGGGTCAGACACAGAGTGAAACTCCCTCTACACTGTCCCATCACACACTGCCGGGGTCAGACACAGAGTGAAACTCCCTCTACACCGTCCCATCACACACTCCCGGGGTCAGACACAGAGTGAAACTCCCTCCACATCGTCCCATCACACACTCCCGGGGTCAGACACAGAGTGAATCTCCCTCCACACCGTCCCATCACACACTCCCGGGGTCAGACACAGAGTGAATCTCCCTCCACACCGTCCCATCACACACCCCTGGGGTCAGACACAGAGTGAAACTCCCTCCACACCGTCCCATCACACACTCCCGGGGTCAGACACAGAGTGAAACTCCCCCCACACCGTCCCATCACACACTCACGGGGTCAGACACAGAGTGAAACTCCCTCCACACCGTCCCATCACACACTCCCAGGGTCAGACACAGAGTGAAATTCCCTCCACACCGTCCCATCACACACTCCCGGGGTCAGACACAGAGTGAAACTCCCTCCACACCGTCCCATCACACATTCCCGGGGTCAGACACAGAGTGAAACTCCCTCCACACTGTCCCATCACACACTCCCGGGGTCAGACACAGAGTGAAACTCCCTCCACACCGTCCCATCACACACTCCCGGGGTCAGACACAGAGTGAATCTCCCTCCACACTGTCCCATCACACACTCCCGGGGTCAGACACAGTGAAACTCCCTCCACACTATCCCATAACACACTCCCAGGGTCAGACACAGAGTGAAACTCCCTCTACACCGTCCCATCACACACTCCCGGGGTCAGACACAGAGTGAAGCTCCCTCCACACCGTCCCATCACACACTCCCTGGGTCAGACACAGAGTGAAACTCCCTCTACACCGTCCCATCACACACTCCCAGGGTCAGACACAGAGTGAAACTCCCTCTACACCGTCCCATCACACACTCCCGGGGTCAGACACAGAGTGAAACTCCCTCTACACCGTCCCATCACACACTCCCGGGGTCAGACACAGAGTGAAGCTCCCTCCACACCGTCCCATCACACACTCCCTGGGTCAGACACAGAGTGAAACTCCCTCTACACCGTCCCATCACACACTCCCAGGGTCAGACACAGAGTGAAACTCCCTCTACACCGTCCCATCACACACTCCCAGGGTCAGACACAGAGTGAAACTCACTCTACACCATCCCATCACACACTCCTGGGGTCAGACACAGAGTGAAACTCCCTCCACACTGTCCCATCACCCACTCCCGGGGTCAGACACTGAGTAAAGCTCCCTCTACACTGTCTCATCAACCACTCCCAAGGTGAGACACAGAGTGAACCTCCCTCTACACGGTCCCATCACCCACTCCCGGGGTCAGACAGAGTGAAACTCCCTCCACACTGTCCCATCACCCACTCCCGGGGTCAGACACAGAGTGAATTTCCTCCACAACATCCCATTACACACTCCCAGGGTCAGACACAGAGTGAACCTCCCTCTACACTGTCCCATCACACACTCCCGGGGTCAGACACAGAGAGGTGCTGTTCTGATTGCGCTGGGAGAAATCGAGGAAAAACTGCTTTATGAAGGTTGTGATTTACTTGGAAATTGTTTTTAAACGTCTCTTGAACATCTAAGTGAGCGGCTCGTTTAGTGTGGAAGCTTCGTTTGGAGTTTTTCTGCCAGTTTGGATGGGGTTCGTTGACGGCTGCGAACTGCGTAGCACCCAGCTGTGGCCGCTGGCAACTCGCCAGGAAGCCGGGTCACTCCAAAAACCGGAGACAAATGCCGTTGTTCCCTCACTGACATCGGGACAACCTCCTTCCATCTCTATCGTCGGGATTCTCGTTCGGTGTAGGAGCCAAAACATCATTTGAGACGTCTCGACCTCTCATGGCCTGGAAGTTCTGCAGGACTAACGGAGCCTTTCCTGGCGTTGGAATTTCTGGCACTGAGCCAGCAAGGTACTGTCGAGTACAAACTTTTCCAGGCAGTTACTCAACTCGCTCCAGGACTTTATAAGCAGCACCACCACCGTATCTTTCTCGATTCGGACACAGAAGTAACATGCCGGACCAGTCTACAGGGAGTCGCAGGCCTTCGGGGAGTTATGCCAAGGCGGCTGCCTCTCCAGCCTCGGACAACGCCCTGTTTCGGTCGGTGAAAGTTGAACGCGGGGTGCAATGTATTTTGCGAACTGGAACTACCCTGGAAAAGTGCGCGGAGGCTATGGAGGACTTGTTGGGGAAAGATGGTGTTTTGGCCACTGAGAAAGAGTTCGGGAAGGCATATTTTACCTGAGGAATGATGAGTTGGTGCATCGGGCCCTCAGTAGAGGGATCACGGTGGAGAACATCTTTTTACAGATGGAGCTAGTGACAGCTCCCACACAACGCATCGTCCTCGGTCACATAAAGCCTTTCATCCCCAACGAGGACCTGCTTCCCACACTAGCCCACTTGGGGCAAGTACGGTCAGAAATAACCGCCATCAGGCACAAATTCAGGAGACGCACCCTCCGTACCGTAATCTCTTTCCGGCGACAGGTATTCATGAAGCTGGAAAAGGAGGACGAAGTTGAGGGCCGGTTTACTGTCCGGCATGAGGGGGTAGATTATCAGGTGTATTGGAGCTCTGAGCGCCCATGGTGCCATGCGTGCGGGGAGGTGGGGCACTTTCGGAGGGATTGTCCGAACACCCGAAAACCCAGGGAGTCCACTTCGGGAACTAGTGCCCCAGCTACCTCTGTCCCTGATCCCATTCCTGCTCCTACACCTGTGCCGGCCCCTGCTCCTGCCCCTGACCCTGTCTCTAACCCTGTCCCTGTTCCTACGTCTGTTCCAGTCTCTGCTCCTACCCCTGTGGTTCAGGCGAGTGTTCCTGAGGCTACGTGCAGGGAGGTTCAGGAGAGGGACGGGGTGGAGACTGTGCGGGGAAGGAAAGTGAGGAAGAAATCGAAACACATGAAGAAGTCGGCCCCCGAGACCGCAGAGCTCACGCCCATTTGCCCTGAAGTGGAGCGGGAGGCTCGGGGAAGTGCACAGTCGGACGGGGTGATGGAAGCAGAGAGTAACGCTCCATCGGTGAATCCCGCACCTGTGTGCTCCTCCGGCTTGAAGAGGAGAAGGGAATGTTCCCCCAAGAGGGCCGAGAATGTAGATGAGGGGGAATCCCAGAAAGGGGTGGGAATCCGGGTGGAAGTTGTGTCTAACCCTAAATCCCCGGATGTAGCCACCAGTCCTGTGGTGGGTGGTGTCGTTGTGCAGGAAGCTAGTGCTGGGCCTGTTTGCACAACTAAAACAGACCTGGAGCCCTCCACCCAGGACTTAGCAGTATGTGCCTCCCTGGAGGCAAATGTATTAAATAGGACAAGCGGAGAGGAGACCAAGCTCTCACACTGTCAGCATCAGGCAGCCGGTGAATCCATTGGACCAGAGCTGCTGGGGTCCCCTTCATGCCTGTCTCCTGGGAAGGGTGATATACCCTGCATGCCGACCCCATCAACTAATGGCCTGCAGGGAGTCCCTGGGGATTTTCCCTCCATCGTCGCAACTGCGGATAAGACTGATGCGATGGTGGAGCGGGAAGGTATGAGGGAGGTACCCTCTGTGCAGTGTGGGTTACAGGGGCAGCCACCTTATACACCACATGAGGAGGAAGATGGGGATTCTGTCTGCAGTGAGGGGTTGGAGGGAGATTCTATTGATAGTGAGACAATGGACATCCTCACCCCTCCTGAAAAATCCCCATTGATACCTGTGGAGGAGATCAGAGAGTTTATTCACTTCTCCATGGGTGCAAAGCATCGGCCTAAACTAGCCTCGCTTCGCTGGCCTAGCGTGCCGAGGCTGGTGAAAGTCCCTGCGAGTCATCCTCGGATGGAAGGGGAAGGGGAAGGGGAAGAAGAATGCTGTGTCAGGGAATGACAGACGGCAGCTGAAATCCTTCCTGGATGACCTGGTGAGGGACATCAGGGTGGAAAGCAGCCTCGCTCCTTCGGGAGATGGTGGGTCACAGGGTAGTGATGGTAGCAGTCGGGCCCGGAAAGCAAAGAATGTTCTTGGTTTTCTTCGGGATAGTGCGGCTGAGGGCACCATCGCTCTCAGTGGGAAGGGGACTGGTGCTGAGGCCTAGTGTGCTCCCGACATGAAACTTACCATAGCTAGTTTAAATGTAAATGGTAGCAAGGGCTCTCTCCGCAGATATAACAATCTCTCAGTCCTCAGGGATGGGAGATACGCGGTGAGTTTCCTGCAGGAAACCCATACCACCCCAGGGGACGAGTCCGCTTGGCTCCTGGAGTGGCAGGGCGGGGTCTACATGAGTCACCTTAGCTCCAACTCTAGCGGGGTGGCGATCCTGTTGGCCCCAACCTGTCGGCCAGAAATCGTAGGAGTCCAAGATGTTGTGCCCAGCCGTCTGCTCCACCTGGCTGTGCGCCTGGATGGAGTACCGCTGCATTTTGTCAACGTATATGCTCCGAGGCGCGGGGTGCTGCAGACGCGCCTATTCTGTCAGCTGTCCACCTTGCTGAGTTCCATCGATCCTGGGGACTGCGTCATCCTCGGGGGAGACTTCAACTGTACCCTCGAGGTGGAGGACCGCACGGGCCTCCAACGTGACCCAGTATCGGTGAAAAAGTTAAAGGAGCTAGTCGGCTCCTTTGACTTGGTGGACAGCTGGCGGAATCTTCACCCTGACTCTAGCGCCTTCTCGAGAAGATCTAGAGAGGGGGGTTCCCGGATAGACCGCCTGTATATCTCTCGGGCTTATGTCTCCCGCGTGTCGGCGTCCTCCATGCGGCCGGTGTCGTGCTCGGATCATCACCTTGTGTGGATGGAATTTATTCCTCTGCACCCTCGGGTGGGATCCGGGTATTGGCACTTTAACAACAGGCTGCTGGAGGACAGCCGATTCCGGGATTCATTCCGAGTGTTCTGGGTCACCTGGAGAGAGAGACGGCGAGAGTTCAGCTCCCTACGGCTGTGGTGGGATGTGGGCAAGGCCCACATCCGGTTTTTATGTCAGGAGTACACTAGGGGGTCGACAAAGAGGCGGGGCTCTGAGATTGAGCGGCTTGAGAGAGCGTTGCTTGACCTAGAGTCCCGTCTTGGTCCGACCGGTGGAGACCATCAAATGTGGCAGGAATACCAGGAGAAGAAGGACGCACTCAGGCATCTGCAGCTTCCCGAGGTGCATATGTGAGGTCGCGGATCCAAATGCTGCAAGATTTGGACCGCGGCTCACCCTTCTTCTACTCGTTGGAGAAGTGGCGGGGAGTTCAAAAGCAGCTGGTGGAGCTACTGGCTGCTGACGGCTCCTCCATCACGGATCCTGACGAAATTATAGGGTGGTGAAGAAGGCTTTTGGAACGCTGGCCTTTATAAATCAGAGCATTGAGTACAGAAGTTGGGATGTAATGTTAAAATTGTACAAGGCATTGGTAAGGCCAAATTTGGAATATTGTGTACAGTTCTGGTCACCGAATTATAGGAAAGATATCAATAAATTAGAGAGAGTGCAGAGACGATTTACTAGGATGTTACCAGGGTTTCAGCACTTAAGTTACAGAGAAAGGTTGAACAAGTTAGGTCTCTATTCATTGGAGCGTAGAAGGTTGAGGGGGGATTTGATCGAGGTATTTAAAATGTTGAGAGGGATAGATAGAGTTGACGTGAATAGGCTGTTTCCATTGAGAGTAGGGGAGATTCAAACGAGAGGACATGATTTGAGAGTTAGGGGGCAAAAGTTTAAGGGAAACACGAGGGGGTATTTCTTTACTCAGAGAGTGATAGCTGTGTGGAATGAGCTTCCTGTAGAAGTAGTAGAGGCCAGATCAGTTGTGTCATTTAAGGTAAAATTGGATAGGTATATGGATAGGAAAGGAGTGGAGGGTTATGGGCTGAGTGCGGGTAGGTGGGACTAGGTGAGATTAAGAGTTCGGCACGGACTAGGAGGGCCGGAATGGCCTGTTTCCGTGCTGTGATTGTTATATGTTATATGGTTATAAGTCCGCACTTTCTATCGGTCCTTATTCTCACCAGATCCGTCAAATGCGGGGGCGTGCAGTGAGGTCTGGGAAGATTTAGCAAAGGTCAGCCCAGAAGACGCAGCGCGTCTGGATGCTCCCCTGACTCGGGAGGAGCTGTCTACTGCCCTTCGGAGGGGTAAATCCCCTGGCTTAGATGGTCTGAGTGTAGAGTTTTATCAGGCTTTTTGGGATGTCCTGGGGGTCGATGACAGCCTTGTTCTAGGGGAGAGCCTAGCCACCGGGGAAATGCCCCTCTCATGGCGGAGAGCTGTTGTAGTCCTGCTGCCCAAGAAGGGAGACCTTCGCCTGCTAAAGAACTGGCGCCCGGTCTCCCTCTTGTGCGCGGACTACAAGATCTTCGCCCGGGCAATGGCCAACCGTCTTGGTTCAGTACTGAGACAGGTGATTCATCCTGACCAATCTTACACGGTCCCGGGCCGCTCCATCCAGGACAATGTCCACCTAGTACGGGACCTGATCCACCTGCCGCAGGAGACTGGGTCCCAGGCAGCGTTTCTTTCCCTTGACCAGGAGAAGGCATTTGACCGGGTAGACCACAGTTTCCTGGTGGGCACTCTGCAGGCCTTTGGGCTCGGACCACATTTTGTGGCCCGAGTTCGGCTCCTATACTCTGCCGCAGAGTGCCTTGTTAAGGTCAATGGGTCACTGGCAGCGCCCATTCCCTTCAGGAGAGGAGTACGTCAGGGATGCCCCATGTCCGGTCAATTGTACGCGATCTGTGTCGAGCCATTCCTGAGCCTCCTACGGAGAAGGCTGACAGGTCTGGTTCTGCGGGAACCGGACATGGAGGTTGTCCTGTCGGCCTACGCCGATGATGTACTCCTCATGATGACAGATCCCAATAACCTGCAGAGGATGCACGAGTGCCAAGAAGTTTTCTCGGCAGCATCCTCCGCCAGGATCAACTGGGCGAAATGTTCCGGACTCTTAGTGGGTCAGTGGCAGGTGGACTCCCTGCCGGAGGAGATGAGAGCTTTTGAGTGGAGCACTAGACGTCTCCTCTATCTGGGAGTCTACCTGAGCCCTTCTGGGGAGACCTGGCTGGCGAACTGGCAGGACCTGGAGACAAAAGTCATGGCCCAGCTGGGGCGCTGGTCAGGCCTTCTCAGGGTGCTTTCCTATCGAGGCAGGCTGGTGGTCATAAACCAGCCAGTGGCCTCCATGTTGTGGTATCAGATGGTCACCTTGGCCCCTCCTGCCCCGTTTGTTGCAAGAATGCAGAGGAAGTTAGTGGACTTCTTCTGGGGCAACAGGAAACACTGGGTCTCTGCAGCGGTCTTGAGTCTCCCAGTGGGAGTGGGCGGACAGTCGCTGGTGTGCGTTCGAACGCGACAGGCGGCTCTCCGCCTCAGGACTCTGCAGAGATTCCTGGATGCCGAGCACCCTCCCAGGTGGCACGTGTTGGCGACTTTCTTCCTCCAGAGGGGCTGCTGTCTTCACGAAGACATGCGGCTACCACTGGCGGGCGTCAGCCGTACTGCTTTGCGGAGTCTGCCCGGCTTCTATCAGGACCTACTGAGAGTCTGGAACATGGTCGCCTCAGCCGGGAATCCCCTCCTCAGGCGGGGTCCTGTCTGACCCTTGCCCTACCTCAGTGGATGTCAGTGCAGCTCAGTTGTGTGGACCGACTCAGGCCGAGCTGCTTGTCGGGCCCAGACCCCGCAATCTTCTCCCGGAGCCGTGTCCACACAACTTGAGCCGTCTCTCATCGATACCCACAGTCCCATTCAGGGATGCAAGTAGGAGGTATTTGTATGGGCTGCTGCTCCACACCCTCCACTTCCTTGCCCTTGTCCACCGTCCCGACACGCCATGGCGGTCGGTCTTTCCACCCGGAGGTGAGGAGGGTCCCCACTGGAAGTCCCTTTACGAGGGGGTTCTTCCCATGCACCTGGGGGATCTCGGCTGGAGGGTGCTGCATAGAGCGGTGCCCTGCAATAAGTTTTTTAGCTTGTACATGGATCTCACACTCGCATGCCACTTCTGCGGGCTGGAGGAGACCGTGTACCACATGTACATGGAGTGTGCGAGGCTGCAGCCTCTTTTTGCGTATTTGCGTCGGCTGCTTCTCGCCTTCTGGCTGCATTTTAGCTATTTGTATATGGTCATCCAGTAAGGAAGGGGGCATGGAGGGATGAGGATGTCCTAGTCAATATGCTCCTGGGGCTGGCGAAATCCGCCATCCGAGGGTCTTGGAAACGGGTGGCGGGAGGATCTCCCCGGGCAGACTGCCTGGCAATGTTTAGAGGGTATGTTCGTGACCGGGTAAATATTGAAAAAGAACACGCGCAGTCCACGGCGACCTTAGAGGAGTTTCGAGACCGTTGGGCTCTGCGGGGTGTAAATGCCATCGTGGATAGAGATGGCAACATTTTGGTGTAATGTCTATTGTCTATTTGTAGTGAAGTAACTGTGTTTGCCACTGATTTGTATATATTGTATAGCACCGATATTTGTAATAAAGGATTTTGTAATTTAAAAAAAGGGGTCAGACACAGAGTGAAGCTCCCTCCACACTGTCCAATCACACACTCCCGGGGTCAGACACAGAGTGAAACTCCCTCTACACTGCCCCATCCACACTTCCGGATCAGACACAGAATGAAGCCCCCTCTATTCCGCCCCATCACACACTCCCAGGGTCAGACACAGAGTGAACCTCCCTCTAGACTGTCCCATCACACACTCCCGAGGTCAGACACAGAGTGAATTTCCTCCACAACATCCCATCACACACTCCCGGGGTCAGACACAGAGTGAAACTCCCTCTACACCGTCCCATCACACACTCCCAGGGTCAGACACCGAGTGAAACTCCCTCCACACTGTCCCATCACCGACTTCCGGGTTCAGACACAGAGTGAAGCTCTCTCTACACCGTCCCATCACACACTCCCGGGGTCAGACACAGAATGAACCTCCCTCTAGACCGTCCCATCACACACTCGCGGGGTCAGACAGAGTGAACCTCCGTCTACACTGTCCCATCACCTACTCCAGGGGTCAGACACAGTGAAACTCCCTCCACACCATCCCATCACACACTCCCAGGGTCAGACTTAGAGGGAAACTCCCTCCAAACTTTCGCATCACCCACTCCCGGGGTCAGACACAGAGTGAAACTCCCTCCACACCGTCCCATCACACACTCCCGGGGTCAGACACAGAGTGAAGCTCCCTCCACACAGTCCCATCACACACTCCCAGGGTCAGACACAGAGTAAAACTCCCTCCAAACTGTCCCATCACCCACTCCCAGGGTCAGACACAGAGTGAAGCTCCCTCCACACCATCCCATCACACACTCCCGGGGTCAGACACAGAGTGAATCTCCCTCCACACTGTCCCATCACACACTCCCGGGGTCAGACACAGAGTGAATCTCCCTCCACACCGTCCCATCACACACTCCCGGGGTCAGACACAGAGTGAAGCTCCCCCCACACCGTCCCATCACACACTCACGGGGTCAGACACAGAGTGAAACTCCCTCCACACCATCCCATCACACACTCCCAGGGTCAGACACAGAGTGAAATTCCCTCCACACCGTCCCATCACACACTCCCAGGGTCAGACACAGAGTGAAACTCCCTCCACACCGTCCCATCACACACTCCCAGGGTCAGATACAGAGTGAAGCTCCCTCCACACCGTCCCATTACACACTCCCAGGGTCAGACACAGAGGGAAACTCCCTCCACACTGTCCCATCACCCACTCCCAGGGTCAGACACAGAGTGAAACTCCCTCCACACCGTCTCATCACACACTCCCAGGGTCAGACAGAGAGTGAAACTCCCTCCAGACCGTCCCATCTCCCACTCCCAGGGTCAGACACAGAGTGAAGCTCTCTTTACACCGTCCCATCACACACTCCCAGGGTCA
Source organism: Hemitrygon akajei (assembly GCF_048418815.1). Classification (NCBI taxonomy): domain Eukaryota; kingdom Metazoa; phylum Chordata; class Chondrichthyes; order Myliobatiformes; family Dasyatidae; genus Hemitrygon; species Hemitrygon akajei. Next base: position 86,814,645 of record NC_133134.1, on the reverse strand, counting down.
GACACAGAATGAACCTCCCTCTACACCGTCTCATCACACACTCCCAGGGTCAGACACAGAGGGAAACTCCCTCCAAACTGTCCCATCACCCACTCCCAGGGTCAGACACAGAGTGAAGCTCCCTCCACACCATCCCATCACACACTCCCGGGGTCAGACACAGAGTAAATCTCCCTCCACACTGTCCCATCACACACTCCCGGGGTCAGACACAGAGTGAATCTCCCTCCACACCGTCCCATCACACACTCCCGGGGTCAGACACAGAGTGAAGCTCCCACCACACCGTCCCATCACACACTCACGGGGTCAGACACAGAGAGAAACTCCCTCCACACCATCCCATCACACACTCCCAGGGTCAGACACAGAGTGAAATTCCCTCCACACCGTCCCATCACACACTCCCAGGGTCAGACACAGAGTGAAACTCCCTCCACACCGTCCCATCACACACTCCCAGGGTCAGATACAGAGTGAAACTCCATCTACACCGTCTTATCACACACTCCCAGGGTCAGATACAGAGTGAAGCTCCCTCCACACCGTCCATTCACACACTCCCGGGGTCAGACACAGAGTGAAACTCACTCCACACCGTCCCATCAACCACTCACGGGGTCAGACACAGAGTGAAACTCCCACTACACCGTCCCATTACTCACTCCCGGGGTCAGACACAGAGTGAAGCTCCCTCTACACTGTCCCATCACACACTCCCGGGGTCAGACACAGAGTGAACCTCCCTCTACACCGCCCCATCACCCACTCCCGGGGTCAGACACAGAGTGAAGCTCCCTCCACAACGTCCCATCACCCACTCCCGGGGTCAGACACAGAGTGAAACTCCCTCCACACCGTCCCATCACACACTCCCGGGGTCAGACACAGAGTGAAGCTCCCTCCACACAGTCCCATCACACACTCCCAGGGTCAGACACAGAGTAAAACTCCCTCCAAACTGTCCCATCACCCACTCCCAGGGTCAGACACAGAGTGAAGCTCCCTCCACACCATCCCATCACACACTCCCGGGGTCAGACACAGAATGAACCTCCCTCTAGACCGTCCCATCACACACTCCCGGGGTCAGACAGAGTGAACCTCCGTCTACACTGTCCCATCACCTACTCCAGGGGTCAGACACAGTAAAACTCCCTCCACACCATCCCATCATACACTCCCAGGGTCAGACTTAGAGGGAAACTCCCTCCAAACTTTCGCATCACCCACTCCCGGGGTCAGACACAGAGTGAAGCTCCCTCCACACAGTCCCATCACACACTCCCAGGGTCAGACACAGAGTAAAACTCCCTCCAAACTGTCCCATCACCCACTCCTGGGGTCAGACACAGAGTGAAGCTCCCTCCACACCGTCCCATCACCCACTTCCAGGGTCAGACACAGAGTAAAACTCCCTCCAGACTGTCCCATCACCCACTCCCGGGGTCAGACACAGAGTGAAGCTCCCTCCACACCGTCCCATCACACACTCCCAGGGTCAGACACAGAGGGAAACTCCCTCCACACTGTCCCATCACCCACTCCCAGGGTCAGACACAGAGTGAAACTCCCTCCACACCGTCCCATCACACACTCCCGGGGTCAGACACAGAGTGAAGCTCCCTCCACACCGTCCCATTACACACTCCCAGGGTCAGACACAGAGGGAAACTCCCTCCACACTGTCCCATCACCCACTCCCAGGGTCAGACACAGAGTGAAACTCCCTCCACACCGTCTCATCACACACTCCCAGGGTCAGACAGAGAGTGAAACTCCCTCCAGACCGTCCCATCTCCCACTCCCAGGGTCAGACACAGAGTGAAGCTCTCTTTACACCGTCCCATCACACACTCCCAGGGTCAGACACAGAATAAACCTCCCTCTACACTGTCTCATCACACACTCCCAGGGTCAGACACAGAGGGAAACACCCTCCAAACTGTCCCATCACCCACTCCCAGGGTCAGACACAGAGTGAAGCTCCCTCCACACCATCCCATCACACACTCCCGGGGTCAGACACAGAGTGAATCTCCCTCCACACCGTCCCATCACACACTCCCGGGGTCAGACACAGAGTGAAGCTCCCCCCACACCGTCCCATCACACACTCACGGGGTCAGACACAGAGAGAAACTCCCTCCACACCATCCCATCACACACTCCCAGGGTCAGACACAGAGTGAAATTCCCTCCACACCGTACCATCACACACTCCCAGGGTCAGACACAGAGTGAAACTCCCTCCACACCGTCCCATCACACACTTCCAGGGTCAGATACAGAGTGAAGCTCCCTCTACACCGTCCCATCACACATTCCAGGGGTCAGACACAGAGTGAAACTCCATCTACACCGTCTTATCACACACTCACAGGGTCAGATACAGAGTGAAGCTCCCACCACACCGTCCATTCACACACTCCCGGGGTCAGACATAGAGTGAAACTCACTCCACACCGTCCCATCAACCACTCACGGGGTCAGACACAGAGTGAAACTCCCACTACACCGTCCCATTACTCACTCCCGGGGTCAGACACAGAGTGAAGCTCCCTCTACACTGTCCCATCACACACTCCCGGGGTCAGACACAGAGTGAACCTCCCTCTACACCGCCCCATCACCCACTCCCGGGGTCAGACACAGAGTGAAGCTCCCTCCACAACGTCCCATCACCCACTCCCGGGGTCAGACACAGAGTGAAACTCCCTCCACACCGTCCCATCACACACTCCCGGGGTCAGACACAGAGTGAAGCTCCCTCCACACAGTCCCATCACACACTCCCAGGGTCAGACACAGAGTGAAGCTCCCTCCACACCATCCCATCACACACTCCCGGGGTCAGACACAGAATGAACCTCCCTCTAGACCGTCCCATCACACACTCCCGGGGTCAGACAGAGTGAACCTCCGTCTACACTGTCCCATCACCTACTCCAGGGGTCAGACACAGTGAAACTCCCTCCACACCATCCCATCACACACTCCCAGGGTCAGACTTAGAGGGAAACTCCCTCCAAACTTTCGCATCACCCACTCCCGGGGTCAGACACAGAGTGAAGCTCCCTCCACACAGTCCCATCACACACTCCCAGGGTCAGACACAGAGTAAAACTCCCTCCAAACTGTCCCATCACCCACTCCTGGGGTCAGACACAGAGTGAAGCTCCCTCCACACCGTCCCATCACCCACTTCCAGGGTCAGACACAGAGTAAAACTCCCTCCAGACTGTCCCATCACCCACTCCCGGGGTCAGACACAGAGTGAAGCTCCCTCCACACCGTCCCATCACACACTCCCAGGGTCAGACACAGAGGGAAACTCCCTCCAGACCGTCCCATCTCCCACTCCCAGGGTCAGACACAGAGTGAAGCTCTCTTTACACCGTCCCATCACACACTCCCAGGGTCAGACACAGAGTGAAGCTCCCTCCACACCGTCCCATCACACACTCCCGGGGTCAGACACAGAGTGAAGCTCCCCCCACACCGTCCCATCACACACTCACGGGGTCAGACACAGAGAGAAACTCCCTCCACACCATCCCATCACACACTCCCAGGGTCAGACACAGAGTGAAATTCCCTCCACACCGTCCCATCACACACTCCCAGGGTCAGACACAGAGTGAAACTCCCTCCACACCGTCCCATCACACACTCCCAGGGTCAGATACAGAGTGAAGCTCCCTCTACACCGTCCCATCACACATTCCAGGGGTCAGACACAGAGTGAAACTCCATCTACACCGTCTTATCACACACTCCCAGGGTCAGATACAGAGTGAAGCTCCCTCCACACCGTCCATTCACACACTCCCGGGGTCAGACACAGAGTGAAACTCACTCCACACCATCCCATCAACCACTCACGGGGTCAGACACAGAGTGAAACTCCCACTACACCGTCCCATTATTCACTCCCGGGGTCAGACACAGAGTGAAGCTCCCTCTACACTGTCCCATCACACACTCCCGGGGTCAGACACAGAGTGAACCTCCCTCTACACCGCCCCATCACCCACTCCCGGGGTCAGACACAGAGTGAAGCTCCCTCCACAACGTCCCATCACCGACTCCCGGGGTCAGACACAGAGTGAAACTCCCTCCACACCGTCCCATCACACACTCCCGGGGTCAGACACAGAGTGAAGCTCCCTCCACACAGTCCCATCACACACTCCCAGGGTCAGACACAGAGTAAAACTCCCTCCAAACTGTCCCATCACCCACTCCCAGGGTCAGACACAGAGTGAAGCTCCCTCCACACCATCCCATCACACACTCCCGGGGTCAGACACAGAATGAACCTCCCTCTAGACCGTCCCATCACACACTCCCGGGGTCAGACAGAGTGAACCTCCGTCTACACTGTCCCATCACCTACTCCAGGGGTCAGACACAGTGAAACTCCCTCCACACCATCCCATCACACACTCCCAGGGTCAGACTTAGAGGGAAACTCCCTCCACACTGTCCCATCACCCACTCCCAGGGTCAGACACAGAGTGAAACTCCCTCCACACCATCCCATCACAGACTCCTGGGGTCAGACACAGAGTGAAACTCCCTCCACACCGTCCCATCACACACTCCCGGGGTCAGACACAGAGTGAAGCTCCCTCCACACAGTCCCATCACACACTCCCAGGGTCAGACACAGAGTAAAACTCCCTCCAAACTGTCCCATCACCCACTCCCAGGGTCAGACACAGAGTGAAGCTCCCTCCACACCATCCCATCACACACTCCCGGGGTCAGACACAGAATGAACCTCCCTCTAGACCGTCCCATCACACACTCCCGGGGTCAGACAGAGTGAACCTCCGTCTACACTGTCCCATCACCTACTCCAGGGGTCAGACACAGTGAAACTCCCTCCACACCATCCCATCACACACTCCCAGGGTCAGACTTAGAGGGAAACTCCCTCCAAACTTTCGCATCACCCACTCCCGGGGTCAGACACAGAGTGAAGCTCCCTCCACACAGTCCCATCACACACTCCCAGGGTCAGACACAGAGTAAAACTCCCTCCAAACTGTCCCATCACCCACTCCTGGGGTCAGACACAGAGTGAAGCTCCCTCCACACCGTTTCATCACACACTCCCAGGGTCAGACAGAGAGTGAAACTCCCTCCAGTCCGTCCCATCTCCCACTCCCAGGGTCAGACACAGAGTGAAGCTCTCTTTACACCGTCCCATCACACACTCCCAGGGTCAGACACAGAATGAACCTCCCTCTACACCGTCTCATCACACACTCCCAGGGTCAGACACAGAGGGAAACTCCCTCCAAACTGTCCCATCACCCACTCCCAGGGTCAGACACAGAGTGAAGCTCCCTCCACACCATCCCATCACACACTCCCGGGGTCAGACACAGAGTGAATCTCCCTCCACACTGTCCCATCACACACTCCCGGGGTCAGACACAGAGTGAATCTCCCTCCACACCGTCCCATCACACACTCCCGGGGTCAGACACAGAGTGAAGCTCCCCCCACACCGTCCCATCACACACTCACGGGGTCAGACACAGAGAGAAACTCCCTCCACACCATCCCATCACACACTCCCAGGGTCAGACACAGAGTGAAGCTCCCTCCACACAGTCCCATCACACACTCCCAGGGTCAGACACAGAGTAAAACTCCCTCCAAACTGTCCCATCACCCACTCCCAGGGTCAGACACAGAGTGAAGCTCCCTCCACACCATCCCATCACACACTCCCGGGGTCAGACACAGAATGAACCTCCCTCTAGACCGTCCCATCACACACTCCCGGGGTCAGACAGAGTGAACCTCCGTCTACACTGTCCCATCACCTACTCCAGGGGTCAGACACAGTGAAACTCCCTCCACACCATCCCATCACACACTCCCAGGGTCAGACTTAGAGGGAAACTCCCTCCAAACTTTCGCAACACCCACTCCCGGGGTCAGACACAGAGTGAAGCTCCCTCCACACAGTCCCATCACACACTCCCAGGGTCAGACACAGAGTAAAACTCCCTCCAAACTGTCCCATCACCCACTCCTGGGGTCAGACACAGAGTGAAGCTCCCTCCACACCGTCCCATCACCCACTTCCAGGGTCAGACACAGAGTAAAACTCCCTCCAGACTGTCCCATCACCCACTCCCGGGGTCAGACACAGAGTAAAACTCCCTCCAGACTGTCCCATCACACACTCCCAGGGTCAGACACAGAGGGAAACTCCCTCCACACTGTCCCATCACCCACTCCCAGGGTCAGACACAGAGTGAAG